>NW_024882756.1:0-200305 GCF_019059575.1 Amphibalanus amphitrite | reverse complement strand
CACTGACCTAATCTAACTTCATTTGACTGGCTCACACCTGACCTGGAAATGACCTAACATTAAAACACTTGGCACGCTCTGCTTAGCTACCGTAAGGGGGATTTGAGACAGTGGGGCTATTTGAGACAGTAAAGTAGTGGTTTAGTAAAATCGCTGTAAAATGAAAACCGTTCGATATTTTTTCGCATTTTGCTTAGGCTGATGTGGAATTGAACAGTGAATGACCTGATAACCTTTTTGAAAAATTTCGAAAAGTTTTGAAAGAATTTGGTCTAAAATACGAAATACAGAAAAACGCACAATTTAAGCTGCTCGAAAAGGACTCCTACCTGCCGCTTAACATAGTTGAAATTTTAACAGCTTCGGCACTGCATCTATCGTTACTACCGTTTTACTTATAGGCTAAGATATTTTCATGAAAATATATACATTGTTAACGTTACTGCCGATTGCGTAACCCATTGTCTCAGAATCCGATGATGCCCACCTGGTCAAACCTCAACCGATAGTCAAATAGCTACTGATAATGGTGATGCGATTGCACCCGAGGAGACTTACCACCATCTACTTGAAGTGCATCGAACGTTCGACATGAGTAACACCGATGAATTGGTCGTGGTCATAAACGTGCAGTGGGTTCATGGTATTTAGCAGGAAGCAATATTTACATGTTCGTAGTGTAACATAATGACCCTTCAGCTGTGACCAACTAGTTATTCTGATGAATATGTGCTTAAAATGTGCTTCATCAGTCACTTACTTAGTCGACAATAACACATGTCTACCTTGGTTGACCAAAAACACCATTGAAGATTACTTAACACATGAACGTACTGTTAGGTGAGCCTATGCAAGTAGGCTTGATGTGGTAGGGTTACCGGCCAATGATAAGCTGCAGCGATCGAGGAAAATCGTCATAAAATCAAAACCGCTTAACATTTTTCTTATTCTTCGCATGAAGATGTGCAATGGAACAAGGAATCATGCAGACTATTCACTTAAATGTTTTGGGAAACCTTTTAGCTCGTTGATTCATTACAGTGTGCTTCATAAGGTAGCGAGACTGTCTCAAATAGCCCCACCGACTTTCGGTATATCTGTTTTCACGCCACCAGGGCTATATACAAAAACTTTCTTTCAAAATTTTACTGTTGTTGTCTTTAGAATAGTCCTTGATGATCATTCTGCAAATTGGAAGTTTAGGGTCACATCATATTATGACAGCCTTAGCATATAGTGATGCAATTTTATAACCTACCGAAATGAAGCATCCTACGAAAAGGGAAAGATTGAATATAAAGGAAATGTAACTGTCTTTGCAAAAGCAATTTTTGCCAGAATGATCAAAATTTAATTTCCAATCACATGGCATTTAAAAAATTATCTCTAGCGTGACCGATTTTCTTTAATTTCTTCGTAACTAACTAGCTGAACCAAAATGCACCTATATGAAAGAACTTACGGAGAACTACATTTTTGCAATTTAATGCTATAAGAAATATGAACCGTCTTAAAGGGAGAGGCCAAAACTGTAAAATCCGTTTCAAATAGCCCACTTTACGGTACTGGCATGCGTGGGAATATACTGAGCCTCATGTTTATTTCCGCTGTGAAGTTTGAGTAGAGACTAGAGAGCGCTCATTTTACCTCCCACGCATACCATTACCGGCAAGAAATGTTCAAAAATATCTGTCAATCTCACACCAATTCCATTATTATTTTCTGCCGCAGCGCTAGCTGCTATAGAAAAGTCCCTGCCTTTTGGGCTTACAGCACAACCCATCCCATACCTCAGCCAACCAACTGGAAGAATGATACAGCGCAGTCGTTTTCACAAGGAAAACTGCCGTTTGGAGCCGGGCAGCCACGTGCTGGTGTGTATTATTAATTTGTTTGTGGGGGTTCGGCCGGCCGTAGCCGTCTGGCGATCGTCTGAGGGTGATGGAGCGTGCGGTCCGCTCCAAACGGCCGCCGGATGTCCCACAGGTCGAACGCTGACCTTCTCCGCTCCGCCAGAGACCATTGATCTGCCGAGCGTGGCCGCCGGCTTCTCAGAACGCAGACCCGTCAGACGTTTGAATGGACTTCTGCCAACTGGGGCCGACCACAGCCGGTTAGAGACTGAGTGCATCTCGTCTCCTTTCTCTTTCTTTCTCTCTCTCTCTTTTCTCTCTCTCTCACTCTGTCTAACTCTCTCTCTCTCTCTCTTTCTCTCTATCTCCTCTCTCTCTCTCTCTCTCTCTCTCTCTCTCTCTCTTCTCCCTCTCTCTATCTCTCTGTCTTTCTCGTTCTTCTTCATTTCCAGCTTTCTCCCACACTCTCCAACCTTGTCTAATTATGTATCTATACTCTCTCTCTCTCTCGCTCCCTCCCTCCCTCTCTCTCTCTCTCTCTCTCTCTCTCTCTCTCTCGCTCCATCCCCCTCTCTCTCGCTCCCTCCCTCTCTCTCTTCTCTCTCGCACTCTTTCTCTTGCTCTCTCACTCTCTTTCGCTCTCTGTGGCTTTCCTTCATTCTCACTCATTCAAACTCTCTTTCTTCCTCTTTGACTTTCCCTAACCCTTGCCCTCACTCTCCTCCCCCCCCCTCTCTCTCTCTCTCTCTCTCTCTCTCTCTCTCTCTCTCCCTGTACCCCTCTCTCAGCATCTCGGTAGATGCTCCCGAGATGTTGTCCTCGCACCATTCCCAGGGGCCGGTGGTAGATGCAGCTGTACCATGTTCCCGACATCCTCCACTTCTGGAGTAATTACGCCATCAAATATGCAAAGCTAATTAGGGCGTGCCAGCTGGCAGCCGTAGGGGAATCGTCACGGCCAGTGTCACACGGGTACCTACACGACTGGTACCGTCACTACTACAAACTGCCATTGTCACTACTGGGACTACTGAGACTACCATTACCACTAGACCGGACTGTTACCTCGGCACACACACTGCAAAGAAAAATACTGAGGCCATGGGAACTGTGAAAAGTGGTTGCGCTACAACTCAAGTCAACATGTCTCCGTTCTCATAAATGGAGCGACGATCATTAAACTGCATGTTAACGGAACAGCTAACGACCAGGTATGCGTGGTGTATACCCAACTACATCTAATGTTATGCTACATCAACTGCATCATCATCAACTACATCAACTACATCAACTATATGTGATGCGTGTACCGGAGTGAAAAAGGTATGTATTCCTACGGCCTAACCCTCACTATTGATCCGAATATCATCTTACCGGGCAGTCTGTGTCATTTCTGTATGTACACTGCTTCTGCGTCAAATCAGGTTACAAGCAAAATCCTGCCTTTTGTAGTCATTATTGTGCTGACTATTACATAGTTTGCAATATTTTTCATAGCTGTGGTTGTTCTCCTAACTGTACAACCTTACCGAGATGCCACAAAGCTGTAAATAATTTTAAATGAAATTATTTTATCTCGCTTTTCCGGGCATTTAATAGCGATGAAAACAAACTCCTATATTACTGTTATTGTTTGCCTTTGTTCACAATTCGTTGCGCTTTTCCTCTTTCCTTCCACCAGGGAAATAATCGACAGGAAGAATGCCACTGCAGTCGCTGGTAAAATATCCGCGCTTCAAGGAAATTGTCGAGCCGCCTGTCTTTTGTCCGGGATTGAGTTGGCTGTCGCTGGCTCTCTGCGACGTCAGTGATCGGAGCGAGACACAATGTGCACGAGAGCGCTCCCCTCCCCGGCGCTTCTCCGGTCCTGGGCGCTGTCTCATCGCGATCTGCGCTGGGCCACGCCGAGACGTCTGGTCGCGCCGCTTTGTCCCCGTTGCGTCGCTTTTGTCTCCGGTGAATCTCAGTAACCGAGAGGGCCGTTTTTGGTTAGTTGTGACGTAGCGCTTCAAGGATCCAACCAGCAAGAGTAGCATTATGTATTGTCAGACAGAGCAGCCGTTGAAGCGGTCCGATCTGGCTTCAGACGGTCAGTAAAATGCATTTTCGGAGATATTTATGCGCAAGTGACATGTGATGATTGAAACGCTTTTGTGCAGCGTCATTTCATTTGTCTCCGTAGCTGCATTTGATAATGGTAGATATGCGCTATCAAAAATGTCATAAGTTGAAAATAAAGACATTCATGTATTTCCATAATGTAATAAAGAACAATTAGTTACACTACGGTATTTCCAAGCATCCATCGGGAGGAATGAAGCAGATACCTGGCGGAGCGGCACCGGCATTTACCAACTTTTAAGAACCAAGCGAACAAGATGATTGCTTAAAGAGAACTCATAATGAAAATTACCTTGCACCGGACGGTGCAGCGAAAGCCTGATATGTTCCATCAACATTCTGAATAATAAGCAGGACAAAAACCTGATCCAAACATTTACAGGGTTGTGAGATAGCGTGCCACCATGGCGCTTCACTGAGCCAACTCATACCCTCTGACTATGAGGTCTCCATATGGACAGTGGACTCTGTCAAAGTCGGGCCTTCCATCACACGGCCTCGAAAATTCCAACAACTGCTCTGGAGTTCCCTGGTGCCAACCTCTTCAGGCGATGCTGGCCAACCAATGTTGGGCACCTTTCCAGTTTTGGTATATATATGTGAGACAGTATGTACTTTAGGACAGAACACTACAGGACTCCACTTCTAGCTTGGAGTCGAAGTGACACCAGCCGAGGTTCGAATCGTCGCTAACGCGCCCGCGGGGTGACCCGGCGCCGCATTGATTTCCGTTCGACCCTGCACTGCGATGGATTGTACCCGGAGGGCAAGTCCACGGCTAGGAATAGTTCGCCGGACTGGACACAGTTCCGTTCCCTGCCCGGTGCCAAACGACACGTGCTGGACTCCATTAACCACTTGGTGGACTGGGTAACGTCGAGGAAAAGGTCATTACGACCCGGTCACCTGCCGTCACGAGCACTACCCAGTCAAGTGTTCTGTGGAGCAAAAAAGCCTGACAGTGATTTTCTGGTTAGTGGCATTGATTGAGACATAAATGCTCACCGTTCTGTGTATTGATCTGTGACTGTATGTGACACTTCCAAGGGAGTGATCGATGTTCAACCACAGCAGCGAAACATAAAACATTTCTGGTGTAGTTGTTGGAAGTTTGCTGCTGGAAATCAGATGCTTGACCTTTCTCAATGGAACACTTCTGCAGGCTGCTCAAGACGCTTGTTGAACGACGGAATGGATAGGCTTCCAATGTTTGATTGAAGCCAAATCAGTCGGATAAGTACTGCTAGTCAGGTGAGCTAAGGGTCGTGCCTTGTTTTGAGTTAGGAATGTGGTCATCGGGGCCTGTACATACATACAATCATACGTACGAAAGTAGGTATACGACTTAAAAGGCTCACCAATCGCATAGATTCTAAGTCGTCATAGATTTGGTCACATTAGGCTCAAAAGGAACTTTCAGCTAAATAAATTGTCGCGAAAAGAACCAATGCATTTGCAATACATTCTCCGTTTTCGCTATCCTGCTAGGACCCATCCAAACCACTGCTGAAGACACGCGGAAGCGATTTTCTTGAAGGTAATAGCCAACACCGCGCTGGTACGTCGCAAAATAGCGTCGCTCCGGCGCGCCGTCTCGGGTTCCAGTCTCTGCCGTGGGAACTGTGGTAGCTGGCGCCGACGGCCGCGGCCGCGGTGGTCGGAAGGCGTCCACCGCCCCTCCATCGGCCGACGGAGCTTGTTTGTCGCGTCCGGGTACCGCCGTTAGCCAGTCATAAATGTTAATGCCTGCTGGTTTTCGGCGGCGTCATGGAAGCCATTGCCGCGAGCGGCATGCGGCCTGGCTCAAGTGGACAATCCATTGGACCTGGCCGGTGCTCGACCATGGACCATTTCACTCACGACGGGTGTAGCGAGCGCCCACATGTGGCGGCAGGGGAACAGCCGTTGACCAAATGATATGCCACGTTTGCGGCACTGTGGAGAGCCTAACGGGCTGCGGCCAAAACCCACTCGTCGTCGGTAGTCATGGCAACCGTTGTGACGCCAGCTCCCAAATCCACCGGCTGGGAATCAGGCCCCGGGCGGTGACAACGAGCGCATCCGCGCGGCGCCGGTTTTGCATAAGTTGTCGGCGGCCAAAGCTCCTCGGACATAATTCGCGCCGGGAGATCAAAAGAGCAGGCCGGCCGAGGCGCGGCCGGGCGGGATCGAGTCGCGGACCGGTGACATTCCTGGCTGAGAGCCGGCGGAGCCGCTGGCATTCCGTCCCGGAGGACGGCCCCGGCTGGCCGACGCCCTGGAATGTGATAGCCGCGCCGCTCTCTCGAAAGAGCAGCGCGCTACCGTTTTAAAATGGTAGCGGCGCTGGGCGGTCTCCCGGCTGGCGTCAGTCGGCGCAGGTCTCTGTCGCCTGCGCGCCGTTTTTCGTTGGTAGCGGATCTGTGAAACCTGAGCCGTAATTGATTCGTTCAGGTTGGTTTTATTGTTGTGCAGGTGGCGGAACAGCATAATGGCGATGTTTTTCCTATTATGATAGAACGGTCTCGTCCTCTCGTCCTGTCATCTTCAATCGTTGTGTCAAATACTTCGTTTGAAAATTGTTTCTGCGTTCACAATAGCTAACAAGATCATTTTTTGAAGGAATTTGGAAGCTTTTTGTCTTGTTATGCTGCCACGTCAATTGTTATTGAATTCAGATTGATCGTCGGCTCCGATAGCACGCATCTGATGTACAAAACATAAGCCGCGAAATGCATCACTTCCCATTAGCCACAACTGCTTAGCCGATCTATTCAGTCGGCTCAATCCCTCGTTAGAAGTCATGCACCATGACCAAGCAGCCTCATCTGTTCTCTCCCAGGCCCACCACGAATCCCAGACGGCACAGGACACTGACCCCCTCTCTCCCCTCGATGTATGTTCTAGCGCTGGGTCCCCGCACGCACCCCGCGGCTCTCCCCATCCTTCCCAGCTCTGTGGTCCCCCTAGCAAGCGCCCAGGGCTCTCATATTCCCGGCGGATCCCCGCGACGGCACCCTCCAACACGTGCGCCACAATTCACCATCATCCCCTCTCTCGGGCGCCCTGCAAACGAATCCCCTCTCAACCGAATGCCAGCGGGTCGAGCAGCCATACCAAGCCTCCATTGCAGCCTCGCAAGACTCTGCAGCATAGTACAGCCTCGTAAGCCTCCCTCGTAACCTCATAGCTGACCTCTCAGCTCTACAGCCTTTCTCGCTAAACTACAGCCTCCGGATTTGTCCCGTGTGCTGCCACGGGTCGGTCTTGTCTCGAGCGCGTAGAAGGTGCGATCATGCTCGCGGGCGCCTGGGCGACTCGCCAGTGCCCCGGACGCCCGTACGACCGAGCTCATGCCCTTTGCGTCGCCGACCATCGGTGACACATGTCGGCCGTTAGTGGCGGACCGGTGCCGCGCGTGGACCGTTAGCGCTGTCCCACGCTAACGGCCGCCGTACTGTCGTAATGGCTGCAATAATGGCGCCGCCGCACTGGCCGCCGCACCGGCTCCCCGTCTGATTACTGCTGAGCGCCCCTGGCCGGCCGCCGCCGCCACGCGACGAGAAGAGAGTTGGGGCAGGCAGTCCACTTTGCGGTGAGGATCGGCCTCCAGGCAGCAGCAAATATGTTTGCTACATGTAGGAGACACTTGACAGACGGCGGTTTTAATGTTTTGATAGACAGCGAATGGATAGAAGGAGTAGCATTCATAGCGTAACCTGCGGCTAGAAGTTGGGCTATAGAGCCACAATTATGCTCATTTGGGTAGATTTGTGATGTGTATGATTGCAGCGTTTATAGGATCTGCATACGTTAGTTGTTGACATAGCGGTGCTAACTGCGAGAAGTCACGATTAAGCCTGGCTGTGTCTCACAAATCAAGAACCGTGCGCTCTAGCAGTTTCCGAGGGGCGAGTTTTGGATGGTCTAAGGAAAGTGCAGGCTCGGTAAGGCATCACTGGTGGCCCCCAGGAAATTAGGGACAAGTCATGCATGAGCTTTTATGGCGTGCCTGTAGATAGAAAATAAACAAAGCAGAAATAAAGAAAAAGAAAAAGGAAATAAATAAATGGGGAACGAAAAAGGAATGAAATAAATGGGAAATAAAATATAGATTGCTTGTATAAAATGCGGCTATAAGTGCTAGCCGCAAGCATGCGCGCTGGTAAGCGTAAGCAAACTAGGGTTATACGGCTTATTGACAGGCGAAATAGCGGATGAGAGCGCACGCTGCAGGTGTACCGGATGTTTGTTTAGTGCAGGTAGGCTGACTCTTGAAAATAAATGCCAAAGTCATCAAACTTTAACGAACTATAAACTTTTAATTTTGCATGTTCTTGCATGTTTGTTATTTGATTATATTAGCGCATGGAAAGAGTATATCACAGACGATATCGCTTCCTACAGTTGTGGTTGCTGTAAGTGGTTAAATTCTGTCTTTGGGGATAAACACATCTTATTCATACACGATTTGACTCGTCACGAATTGTAGTCCTCTGTAAATGCATTCAATGAAGTGATGACCACAGCCACCTACCTGTATCTCCCTGGGTGCTGGCGGCACACAGCAGCAGAAGCACGCCTCCGAACGCAGTCCGCAACATCACCAAACTGTAGCAGAGCTCCGCGCCCTTGGCCGCATCAAAACGCACTGGCGGTGTGGTCATATGTGTCTGATATATCCAGATCGCTCTCGATGGTCGCACAGGGTCGTCTCTGAAAATGAGACCACGAAATGTTTGATAAAACGCCGATGACGAAGCGGCAACGTTCCTCGATCGCCTTGATCGACACTCTAAAACCGATTCGGAAACAGATGACCCAGCGTACCGTCACAGTATCCCGCACGGCACGGTTCGCTCGGCAAACCTCCGTGAGCTTCGCCCGAGAGACGTCCGTCGTGCTGCGCGGTCGGTGTCACTCGCTCACAGACGGAGAGCGTCGTTCTCAGAGTCCGCCGTCCGCCGCCGTCCCACTCAGTCCGATCCACTCCAGCACGCCTGTCTCTGGCCTCCGTACACCGCACGCACTGCCCCCTCCACCCAGCGTCGGTTCGCCACTGCCGGCCGGACCGCGTCGCTGCCGACACCGCCGCCGACGACACCGACGCTGCCGACGCCGCGCGCGCGCCGGCCGCCGAGGGGCGTCGAGCGCTCCCATCGATCGATTCGGCCCCTCCAGCGCGCCCCATCCTCCCCTCCCTCCCTCCCTCCGGAGGCAAGGCAAGGGGTGCGCGCCGACCAGGTAAACGAATCGCAGTCAATTATCCGGCAGACTTCTGGGCGAGTCGGTAAATAAGATTAGCCGGGCTATTACGGCGTTATGCGATTGAGCGATTTCCCACGGGATGGTGTCTGTGGCGAGCCGGTGAGAGAGCGCCGCCGGTCACGCCAGAGGGCGGTATTTTGCCGTCGGCCGCTGGTGGCGACACAAATGGCGCGCCCAATGACGCTGAGGCGATTAATGGCGCAAACAGACGCTTCCGGCCAGTGGCGGCTGATAACGGCGGCCACCCGACCGGGCGGCGAAATGTGAGGTGCCAAATTAGACGCCACCGTTCAAATAAGTGGCCCTCGTTGGCAGCTGACGAAATGCTGAATAGCGAGGGGTGGCGGGAACAAATGTGCCGTTTAGGGTCGTTTTGAAATCACCGTTGGACTGTGATGTCTTAAAAAGCATAATTAGGAACATCGAAAAGCTGTCACCGTTCGTTGTGAAAGCAGTTCATAATAAAAGCTACGTTCAAGCATGCGATGAACATGATTAATTTCATTGAATTACAAAAAGAGTAAAAAAAATATGACACACAAATGTTGGGTTGCCCACAAAGATCTGGAAGTTACACGTTTTACACCTGATAAGCTGACCAAACATTTTCATTCACTCGTTTAGCAACACATGGTCAATTAAACAATGTTTACCTATGCATGACGATGATGAAGAAACATTGGCAAAGTGAATCAATTATTTGCTGAATTATACGTCGTGTCATGAAAACAATTAAGACTGGCACAAACCTTACACACACACAAATTTAAGGAAAACAAACGTGAATCAAAACGTTCAAGCAATTTTAGCTCTTTTAGTATAAGCGTAGCTTGTCTTTTTTCTACAGAGAGCTGGTAAACGCACATACTTACATCAGCTCAATGGTCAGTACCTATGGGTTACCTAAAGTTAATAGAATATCATTAGATATCTCCACACACCATATTGAATTAACCTTTTTAATTTATCCTTTGTGTGGATAATTGGCGCTCTGTGCGAGTGGCCATTATCAGGCCGATTCTGTAGTCATAGAGAACGCGGTAACATCTGCGGGGCTGCTCTGACCGTTAAGCGCGTGCCGTTACCGCCATGACCGGCCATTGTAGACGGCTCAAAATCAGCGCCGTGGACTGGAACGGTGCGTCGAGCCGTCGACCGTCAGTGGCACGGACCCAGAGATCAACGGCAGGAACCCAGAGATATACGGAGCCTAGAGATCGGTGACACGGACCCAGAGATGCGGCGGCACAAACCCAGAGATTGATAGCATGAATCCAGAGATATACGACACGGACACAGAGATCAACGGCTGGAACCCAGAGATAACCCGCGACCTGGTGGGGGGGGGCTATTTTTTGCCCCCCTCCAGACTTTTCGATATATCTCCAGAACCGCTGCGCCGATCGTCACCAAACTTTCAGTACCCTCCCGGACATCAATTTTACACATGGTGACCAAAAAGTTTTCCAAAGGCTATGATAGGTTGGCCGGAAATGACGTCAGAGTGACGTCATGTTCTGCCGTTTTCGACCCAAAAAAGGGTTTCGCGGGAAGAGCTGTCAGGCCTATAGCTTTGCAAATGCAGAAAAATGATAAGGACATAAAAGCTGTAGAATTGACAGGGCTACAAAACTGCTATCTCGGATTTTTGAAATTTTAGGATTTTGACCCCCAAAAATCAAAAAATAATTTTTTTGGATATAATGATCGAAAAATCCAAAAAGTTTTTTGAATTTCGCAAAAACCGGAATATATGTGATAGTCCTTACCGCCTTCCATCCACATACCAAATTTGAGATTGATACCTCTTTTTTTGGCGAAGTTATAGTGAAAAAACTGTTCAAAATTGATGACGTCAAATTTTCAAACTCAATTTTTAGCAATTCTAGACCCCGTAGCGCAAGAAAAAGACCACCATTAGACTCCCCGTGACGAGCTGCATCGAATCAATACCCATTTTATGCAAAACTATCAACTTTAAAATTTGACCTTTTTTGACCTGACCTTGACCTGACCTTGACCTCAACTTCACCAGAAAGTGACCTAAGCCGTACCTGATAGTCTTATAACCAACACCATTGAGTTGGAAATGAAAAATTGGCCATAAAACATGCATCACACAACCTTAGTAAAGTTGGGCTCATGTGACCTGACCTGTGACCCTTGGTGACCTGACCTGTGACGTGACCTGGTATTGTCAGTGACCTCTAATAGCAACATATCTACTAGGCAACTGACGCCCTATCGCTGATTCTCGACAAAATGCGTTTTCCTCGGTGTTATAGCGCATTCCCTAGAAGACCCGTGAACGGTGAAACATTTCATCTTTGACCTGACCTGTGACGTCATCGGTGACCCCGAGGTCAATGAAATTTGGTTTCCTTCGACAAATTTGACAGGCCTTTCGAATGCCGTTTGAATTTTGCGGATCCGTCCAGTAGTTTCGGAGATACGAGGGGGGGCAAAAAATAGCCCCCCCCCCCACCAGGTCGCGTTATAAACAGACCCCACCGGCGCGGGATAAACGGCACGGACCCAGCGATTGGCGGCACGGACCCAGAGATCGAAGAAAGGGACTTAACCCGCGACCTGGTGGAGGGGGGCTATTTTTTGCCCCCCTCTAGACTTTCCGATATATCTCCAGAACCGCTGCGCCGATCGTCACCAAACTTTCAGTACCCTCCCGGACATCAATTTTACACATTGTGACCAAAATTTTTTCCAAAGGCTATGATAGGTTGGCCGGAAATGACGTCAGAGTGACGTCATGTTCTGCCGTTTTCTACCCAAAAAAGGGTTTCGCGGGAAGAGCTGTCAGGCCTATAACTTTGCAAATACAGAAAAATGATAAGGACATAAAAGCTGTAGAATTGACAGGGCTACAAAACTTTTATCTCGGATTTTTTAAATTTTTGGATTTTGACCCCCAAAAATCAAAAAATATTTTTTTGGATATAATCATCGAAAAATCCAAAAAGTTTTTTGAATTTCGCAAAAACCGGAATGTATGTGATAGTCCTTACCGCCTTCCATCCACATACCAAATTTTAGATTGATACCTCTTTTTTTGGCAAAGTTACAGCGAAAAAAACTGTTCAAAATTGATGACGTCAAATTTTCAAACTCAATTTTTAGCAATTCTAGACCCCGTAACGCAAAACAAAGACCACCATTAGACTCCCCGTGACGAGCTGCATCGAATCAATACCCATTTTATGCAAAACTATCAACTTTAAAATTTGACCTTTTTTGGCCTGACCTTGACCTGAACTTGACCTGAACTTCACCAGAAAGTGACCTAAGCCATACCTGATAGTCTTATAACCAACACCATTGAGTTGGAAATGAAAAATTGGCCATAAAACATGCATCACACAACCTTAGTAAAGTTGGGCTCATGTGACCTGACCTGTGACCCTTGGTGACCTGACCTGTGACCTGACCTGGTATTGTCAGTGACCTCTAATAGCAACATATCTACTAGGCAACTGACGCCCTATCGCTGATTCTCGACAAAATGCGTTTTCTTCGGTGTTTAGCGCATTCCCTAGATGACCCGTGAACGGTGAAACATGTCATCTTTGACCTGACCTGTGACGTCACCGGTGACCCGGAGGTCAATGAAATTTGGTTTCCTTCGACAAATTTGACAGGCCTTTCGAACGCCGTTTGAATTTTGCGGATCCGTCCAGTAGTTTCGGAGATACGAGGGGGGCAAAAATAGCCCCCCCCCCCCCACCAGGTCGCGTTATAAACAGACCCCACCAGGGCGCGGGTTAAAGCCCTTGTTACACTGCCGAATTTTGGTACACGAATGTGCACGAATATGCAAGTCATCCTATGTCGCGGACCGATTCGGGATCTTTCTTCCACGGTCTTGGCATTTCGCAGACCAGTCGTTGTCCACCGCGCGACTTTTACGGTTCGTCACGACCGCCACGAATATTTCATGAAAAATGAAAATTTCGTGGCCGTTCGCCGAACTTATAATAAACGAACATGGTCGCCAAACAGTCGCCGAGTCGCCGCCGAGATGTCGCTGCGTGCGCCGACTTGTTGCCAAGGTATCGCCGACTATTCGCAACAGATTCGCCATTCATTCGCGATGTTCGCCGAATCATGGATCAGCTTCGACCCGCGCACGATTAGGCCGTGTTACACTGCCGAATTTTGGCCACGACCCTGTCGCCGAATCACGTCGTGTAGGAAATCGGCGAAGAATTCACCGACAGAGGCGAACAGTTCGCCGACAGAGCCCGATTTGCAGACAACGGGTGGGGGGCCCCCCTAATCGTGCGCGGGTCGAAGCTGCCTCCATGATTCGGCGAACATCGCGAATGAATGGCGAATCTGTTGCGAATAGTCGCCGATACCTTGGCAACAAGTCGGCGCTCGTAGCGACATGTCGGCGGTGACTCGGCGAGTGTTTGGCGATCATGTTCGTTTATTATAAGTTCGGCGAACGGCCACGAAATTTTCATTTTTCATGAAATATTCGTGGCGGTCGTGACGAACCGTAAAAGTCGCGCGGTGGGCACCGACTTGTCTGCGAAATGCCAAGACCGTGGAAGAAAGATCCCGAATCGGTCCGCGACATAGGATGACTTGCATATTCGTGCACATTCGTGTACCAAAATTCGGCAGTGTAACAAGGGCTTGGGGGGCCCCCCACCCGTTTTCTGCAAATCGGGCTCTGTCGGCGAACTGTTCGCCTCTGTCGGTGAACTGTTCGCCGATTTCCTACACGACGTGATTCGGCGACAGGATCGTGGCCAAAATTCGGCAGTGTAACACGGCCTTAAGAGTTCGGCGAAAAGGGGCCAGAGTTCGGCGGCAGGGACCCAGAGATCGGCGGCACGGACTCAGAGTTCGGCGAAAATGGCCCAGTGACCGCGACGGCGCGACACGAGCCAACACACTGATATGCATCACATTCTCGCTTGTCACAGCTCTTTTCAACAAGGCAGTGGTAATATGTAGCACATACCGCCTCGATTGCCATACGTCTAAGTGCAGCATTGTATGCTAGGAACACTGAAACTTGTGTCTGTATTATTTGCCATTATATAAGTTTTGTAAGCACTGTCTGTACCATTACACAGGCGGGAATGCACAAGTCATTGTAGCTTGGGCTCGGCATAACACTGCAACTGCCTTTGCCGAAAAATAGAAGCTTACATAACTGGGCCTCCAGAGACCTGACAGCAAACTACATAGGTACACAAAAAGCGTTGTGCTAGGAAAATGCAGTAGAAGTGTGCAACGCTGTACGTGGATGAGTGCAAAGGACAAAGCTCCGTATAACGAGATGACTTGCATTGGTGTGGTGGAATAGGTGCAAAATGCAAATCATTGCACTCGTTACCAAATGATCGGAAATGTTCTGCATGAGATGTCGTACATAATCAATGTCCAATCAATTGCTCAAGTAAAATGTTGGTTATTTGTCATCCTAAGCCCGTGGAGTGGATGTATAAAAAAAAACTAAAGAGGAAATTTAGTAGACGCCCATTTGTATGAGAAATCGAAACTTTCCGTAACCCATGTATGAATTATGTCAACGGTCATCTATCTCTGTCAAGAAGTCCTTCAAACTGTATAATACGGGTGAAGAGACGCGTGTTACATGATATGTGAGGTAAACCCGCGCGTGTGTGTAAGTGAGAGAGAGAGAGAGATAGAGAGAGAGAGAGAGAGAGAGAGAGAGAGAGAGAGAGAGAGAGAGAGAGAGAGAGAGAGAGAGAGGGTAGAGAGAGAGAGAGAGGGAGAGAGAATCTCTCTGAATCGCTGAATGACTCATGTAAATAGGGTAAGAGAGAGAAGAGAGAGCAGAGAGAGAGAGACAGGGAGGAGAGGGAGAGGCTGAAAGAGAGAAAGAGAGGAAGAGAGAGATAAAGACATACAGAGAGAGAGGGGGAACAGAGGAGATCGAGGAGAGGAAAGGAGCATGGAGCCGGGAGGGGAGGCCAAAGAGAAGAGAGGGGACCAAGATGGAAAGAGGGGAGCCGGAGCTGCAGGAGAGTCAGTATTCCCGCCAGCACCGCCACCGCTGGGAGCTGCCGTCCCCAAGCTCATTGTGCCGATGAGCAATGAATCGCCTTTCATGGTTCATTTGCGGCTGGCCAGTGTAAACATGTCAGCGTGCTGATTCCCGGCCGCCGCTGGCCGTAATAAGGTTACCGTCTGTGGGCGCGGGCCGCCGCGGCGGGGGACTATTGACACCCAGCGCGGCGGGACGGGTCGTCATGGGCCGCGCGGAGCAAGCCAACGTCTGCAGAGGGACAGCGGAAGCCGGCCGTGCCAGGCCGCGGTCCGGTACGGATCCGTGAGGAGTGAGACAGTTGAGTCAGGGCGATTTACCGGCCAGTTCATGGCGAGATTGGTTCGCCGTGCCCAGCAGTGCATGAGACAGTCTGGTGTATTATTGAGAGAACATGACTGGGAAGGTATGAGATGTCCCTCACTGGTCAGGGATGCGCCTCAAATGTCTGGCCCTTGCGATGGTCATGGCAAAGCTAAACCATAGCGTGCCAATTTGAGCAGGGACTTTTCAGAGGAAATTCCATATGACATATTCCATGTCTTTTCGATTTCCAGGCGTGCAACCGAGCTTTATAGTTCTAGTCTAGCTCACTGGCGACAGAACGGCAAGTGCCAAGTCCGTGTTAATAATATTCATGGAAAATTAAGGACGAAATACACAATCGCAATCAGACGCTCTGTTACAAATTATCTAACGATTCCTTCGGACATCAAAATGAGGTCTGGCGAAACTTGTGTAATGTCAAGTGGCAGTGGTCATTAACGAGACCGGCTGCCATTCTGATGACTCCGGGTCTGATTCGACGTGGTTCGAAACCATAAGCAATCCTGGTGACTCCAACAGCGCAAATGTAATGTTTGCTTTATTATGCCTTCCTGGTTGAATGTGCCTCCACATAGCCACTATATCTTTCACATTACATACATTTATGACCGGCTGTATTCTGTATTCGTTTCCGGAGCGCACTGGGATCAGCACCGGACCCAATAGTCCACCACTGGATCACGGGGCGTCGTTAGTTATGCGCGCCCTGTCCGAATCTGGGTCGCCGATCGGGTCGCTGGGATCAGCACCCGTCGGGTGATGTCAGCCCGCGGCAATATTTGGTCGGTCCGGACCGGTTATTGTGGCCGCTCGGACTGTGCGCAGACCGGGCCTGGCTCCGGACCATCAGTGCTGTATTGTTCCCGCTAGCTCCCTAAGGATGTGACGCGGCGCTCATCGCCTGCGTCCCGGGGGGACAGGGGGAGGTCGCAAAACTCTGCAGACCCTTATGTGACTGGCACTATGTATATGAACGCAGTCGATAGAATATCAGCTGACTTACACTGATCCGTGTGTCAATTTAACCCTCGCCCATGTAGGGGGGGGGGGTTGGTGCACCCCCCCCCCTGAGGTTTTTCTTAGCTACACGCCGAACCGTTTCAGATAGCCTGCTCAAATTTTCAGTACCCTTTGGGGCATCCTTTGCGCAACTTTTGGTAAAAAAAATTGTCAAGGTCATGTCAGGTCACGGAGTTATGACGTCATAAAGGGAACAACCTCCGGCCAGATTTACGCTAAATTGGAGATTGCTTCACATTGGTATAAATGCCGACTGACCTGACACAATGATGGATTGTTTTAGAATCATAACTGGCTGATTTGACATTGGCACAATGTCCGTTGACCTTTTCAAGGTTACTAAAGGTCAAGGTCAGGTCAGTGACCTCGG
Source organism: Amphibalanus amphitrite (assembly GCF_019059575.1). Lineage (NCBI taxonomy): Eukaryota > Metazoa > Arthropoda > Thecostraca > Balanomorpha > Balanidae > Amphibalanus > Amphibalanus amphitrite. Next base: position 183,327 of record NW_024882756.1, on the reverse strand, counting down.
TTGACCTGTAATGACTTCTTGCACTTGTATGCCTTTTCGGGGTATTTTGATGCCCTGAATTCGAATTTGCTATCCATTTCAGGCATCGTCGGTTGTTTCTTGTAGTTCATTTTGGGTCAGGGTCAGGTCAGTGACGTCACACGCCTGACGTGACCCAATGCACAAATGACCTTGCAGACTTCCGATGCTCCCAACGCATCATTTTTAGAGTTATGACATCGAAATACACACCAAACGATAGAGAATTGATCAAGGATCACGATAGTGAAGGTTTCAAGTCGATATCTCTTACCGTTTTGCCACAATCGGCGCGGAAATCTGAAAAAGTTAGATTTTTCCGAAACTTTGACCTTTGACCGGTCATAAGTAGGTCAAATGTTGACCTAGGACCAAAAAAAATATACCACCAATCGCGAAATCTTGTTGAGAGCAATCCGTTGGTCTTTTCCGCTAAGCTCTACGACGCTCCGTTTTCAAACGCCAGGGGGGGTCGCACCAACCCCCCCTGCATGGGCGAAGGTGGCAAAACACCGTTTACGGGCGAGGGTTAAACGTTTTTTCACGCAGACTCAGTGACAACATCATTCAATTTCCCAAATAACCATACCGGCCTATGCTCTGTATTCTGTAGCATCTGGACAATCAATGAAAATGATCATAACTGAACTGATCCCAGCTCACCCACCTTTGTTGATTCTCTTTGACAGATTGTACCTCTAAAGTATGCAGCTGATTGAAACTGTTTGGGGGACTCGAAGGTAATTGGTACCAGGGGGCCGGGGATGTGTCCTCAGTGCAACGAATTTCGTTACAACTTTCAAATCCCACGACACAAATATTTTTTATTTGAAATACCGCCAGGTAAAAATTGGCATACCGTGCAAAGTTTTACAGCCACAGTTTTGCTCGGCATCTAATGGAAGTCTGCATTAAATTTCATCGTCTAGGTAATGAAATTATAGTTTGCTCCCGGTTTCCTGAAACGGAAGATGAAGAATATCCCTGTCAAACTTTTGCTGTTCTATTATTCAGGACCAAAGAGGAACCAGCCATTGAACTTAGCATGTTTCCTTGTGGGAGGTGTCAAATCCGCATTATTTAGGCAACTGCATAGCATAATAGATAGCATAGTGTACATAAACAACAATAGCTGCGTGGTGCTTTTTTATTACACCATGGCTACAGTTGTATGCGTACGGTCTTCAATGCTTAGTTTATGCAGTGAAAAGCGAAAAAAAAAACTTTACGGAAAGGTACAGTAAATTCGACCAATTATTATACCTAATTTTTATGAATGTAAAATCTGCATTGGGCTCTAGCAAATAATAAACAACAGACATCATTGACTGAGTTTTCAGCGTCGCACAGTTTCATTTCGAATTAAGGAGTATCGCTATTTGCCCTGTGTTCACGGATCGTGCCAGCTTTGGTTTCGCCAAATCCGTGGACGACGTTCAGCTTTATGTTTTACAGGTCACAGTAGAGGTAGAACAAGTCGCAAGAATCTCCTGTATTGTGCTGCCCTTTAGGACGACTTATGTTACATAACCATCGGAATTCATTTGATTATCGGTCCCCACTGAGCTTGCTTTATGTCATGCTGCACTGCGGATTACGTCGACAAATGCATAATGCTTACGACGTGGGGCCTGCATCCATAGTTCCGCTGACACAAATCATGACTAAGGAATTATTAATGGGAAGGCCATCCGAACAATTACCCACCGATAAACAATAGTTAGAAGCTGAAATGCCAACTCATGTCATGGTTTCCTAACAAGCCAACCGACAGAAAAGATGTTTTTAGGCAGCTAAGAGGCCTGCTAAACCCTATTTCTGGGCGGCGTTGTATTTAGCTGGGCTATCTTGCCTAGCCTCCCACGAGTGTGGCTGTATTCAGCAGTAGCGCTGATAAGCGCCCGTAACTCACCTGGGCTCATTGTGTATGCCTGACCCGGCTGGAAGCAGTGATTCTCCGCCCCCTGGCAGGGATACCGCCAGCAGAGACCCGCCGTGGAATTCCACTGATGTTACTAAAACAGCTCTCTAGAGCGACCGAGGCCAGCCTCTTCACAGGTCAGCCTGACCAGTGCAGTCCTAGTTATAGTGTCCTGGCGTGGAGTTTTTCTAAATCATCGTCTTTATGACAGATCGGACATATCAGAAATCACTCAACGACGTCCTAACGGATTTAACGCGCCCGACCTCAGAAACGGGACTATTACCACGCTGCGGCCCCGCCGGGACGATAGCCGGAGAGCCGATTGACGCATGTCACGTGATGGAATATGTCACACATGAGGGCCGAACTGCCGACCGCTGCCGGCCAGGAAATATGGAGGAAGATAGCCGCATATAACTGAGATCACGGGCTGAATTGGCGGTAATCCGAAAATCTCCAGTGATAAAAACTTCGAATCTGTGGAATATTGCGGCAAAGCTCCCGCATGAGGGAACTAAATACGCATTATTTCACAAAAGGAAGGATCAAGATAATGTAGTAGATTCTATAAGAGCATGTTCTATGCTGTTCAATGGTTGTTATCACCATTGAATATGTAGTGACAATGAGCTCTACCTACTTTGCAAAGGTGCAGATTTGTGCAAACTGAAACCAGTAGCAGCATAATTGAGGTATTTAGTTACACCATACTCAGCCACTGTCGTTAGAGACAGGCCCGTAACGGCTGAAGGACACAGACGAGTGGCTGGAGTTGTTATGTTCGTTGGTTGCGTGCTGAATTCCGTGTTATTATGCTGGAATGACAATGTTCGTGCCAGAGTTGGGGAGGGAAAAGTGTTGCTGCCCTAAGTGACACGTGCTGGTGAGTCTTATCACCTCAACACTCGCGCTAAATGGTTTTATCATCATGTTTGATAAAACAGTTTTGCATGAACTGTTCTGAACTAGTTTATTTTCGCTTAGTTTGCGTTCTATTCATTTTCCAGTACCGTTCCTGGTTTCCCTATCCTCATCTTCCTCGTATTATTTTTTATATCTTCATCGAACCTATTAGATATCATCGTTCCATTAACCACCGTGTCAACTCCAATCTCATAAGCGTTCTGCTCAGCACGATATCACCCTCACAAAAACTACCATACGAACGCAACAGCCGTCCGCCCCTTCTTCATACGGTTCCAAGCCCATGGCAGCTCTTCCTCCTTCCACTATACCCTCTCTCTCTCTCTCTCTCTCTCTCTCTCTCTCTCTCTCTCTCTCTCTCTCTCTCTCTCTCTCTCTCTCTCTCTCTCTCTCTCCCTCTCCTACCTGCGGGGCACAGCTGTCTCGAAGCAAGCGCGAACACATAAACCGGCAGTCGGATGAACCGTTGGGCTGGGACGCGTACTGAGTTCGGCGGGAGCACCGCGGTGCCCGGGTACGGGTCCTCAGGGCGCCCGCCAGTCTAATCACGCCTGGATTAGGTGTGCTACCCTTCCGGGGTCGTCCTTGACACAGGGGTGGCAGGGCACGACCCATCAGCCGGCCCTTTGGTACAGAGAGCTCTACCGGGATGTCACTCAGAGACATTTGCATGAGTAGGTGCTGCGTTGTTAGGAGTTTCATTTGCAAAGTAACCTTGCTTGTAGTTCAAAGCTCGGAGTGGCTGGTAGGTGATATTTATGGCAAGATGTGAAACGACGCAGACTGTTCAAATATTACCTTTTAAAAAATCCGCATTTTGGAAGCATCCATAGCACGACAGGTAAAATTTAAAACAATGGAAAAGTGCGATCTAAACACAAATTATGGAGATAGTTGACAGTGACTTATCGATTTTGAATCATGGTCATCGAATATAACAAACACAGCAATATGTTTCTGGCCTAACTCTGCCTAGTTTACCATCCAGTCTGATGTCCCCAGTCCCCACACTCACTCTACCGCCCCTAGTGTCACCAAGTGCCCTTTCGTCCCCTCCCCCGACCCCGCCGCCAGGCCAACCCCATCACAGTGTGCACTGTGCCGGTTACAGGTAAACCACCCGATTCCACGCAGTAACCGCTTCCCACCGACCCCGGATGTGAGGAAGACACGGTAGTCCCCGCCGCGCCGCTCCTGGACCTCTCTGGACACCGCAGCAGGCTCTTCCGCGTCGAGATGGGACCAGCGGCAGCCGTGAGCCAAACTATGACCCGCTCGGGGGTCCCGACACGCACGGATAATGGCTGGCTACGTGCTGAGTTTGCCGGTGCCGGTTACGGCTGTAGATGGTGGGACCATGGGGCGACTGCGTCCGCTTTCCAGATAGAATGAGGTGTACCAGGTAGGGTGTGTGGAAGCGAGTTTGTATAAACTGTGAGTAACAGTGTTGCTAGGTGCAGAGACGAACCGTCCGGATTTATGCTTACTGTATTAAACTGCCAGCATACCTCTTACGGCCGTTGTCGGACAGTTGTTTTCATGCTAAACGTTCTATCATCTGAATTGTTACGTCCACACAAATACGGCTGAATTAACGTATAAAACATGTCGGTTTTACGGTGAATTACTCTCGAAGCACAGTCACCCTTAGAAATACATGTTTCAAAGAGGATGCACCTGAAATCAGTTGTCCTCCTCTAACTTTCTGACGGCTATGGCTAGAAATAGCCCGGTAAGACGTCCGGATGATGTTCGCCGGACCTGACCCTGTTATTTTCGACCCGGCTGGCCGTGCCGGCTCACGCGCTAGTCGTGTCGCGGCGACTCGTGTTGCACGCTCCGACAGTTCTGGACACACCCGGCGACGGCACCGACACTGATGATCCCGCTCCCTTGGTCCAGGGTGTCTGCTTCACAATGGCTCCAGAGCCATTATCAGGGCATGGTCGATGCCGGACTGAAAATAGTCGTTCTTGATGAGTTAATAGGCCTGTACACATTCAGCTGTTGTGCTGTTGTCAGCTGAAACAGGCTCCGCCCACCGCTTCTGGCTGACGGAACTGTATACATTTGGCTGATGAGAAATGTCAGCACTGGCTGACTGTTTACAAATATGGCGTTGTAAACAAATATTTCGTCTCATCTTCATGTTCTTTATTAATACAATACTTAACCCGGCCGGGCCCGGGGGGTAATCCCAACCACCGCAGCCCGGGGGGGGGGGCGTTTTTCGCCCCCCCCCCCTGTCTAACTCCGTAACTAAGGGAGCTACGGAAACAAAAGCGATACCAAACGAAAGGTCCTTACGAGACGATTCTAAAGCACCTAAAATTTTTGACCTCAGGTCAATTTTCAAGGTCAGAGGTCAAGGTCAAAGGCAAAAACCGGCACATGTGTAGTGATCTCAAAGTAAGCCTTCTAGAGGACGGCAGGCGGCATCAAACCGGCAAAATTGGGTGTCAAACGAAAGAAGAGAATCTGAGGATTCCGAAAATGTGCTCAAATTTAAAGGTCAAGGTCAAGGTCACGCTCAAAATTGACCTCAAACTTGGCACTATTTCGCACATCTTGCGTGCTAACTTTCAGGATGTTATGAAATGTTTTGAGGCTTATCAGTTCCCTATTTGTGGTTCCTCTTACGATACAAGGCTGGTCAAAGGTCAAGGTCACTGAAGAGTATCCCTGCTAGAGGCTATTTCACTAATTCAAGTTAGTAATAATAAATAAGACAATTTTGCCATCTGGAAGCTCTAAATGAAGGCTTAGAGGAAAATAGATGCAAGATTCGTGATCAGCGGGTACAAATCCATCATAAACGACCTTTCACGTGTCAAGGTCAACCAGAGGTCATTCGAGGTCACATGAGGTCAACATAAAACTTGACCTTTTCCGAACAAAATATATATCATTCGACGCGGCTTGACAAGGCGAATGCGATGGTACCACTGCCGTAGCTCCAGGACCATTTTTGTCGAAGTTATTTGCGAAAAACTAAAACCACATTTCGGGGTCGTTGACCTGACCTCTGACCTGAGGTCACCAAAACTATTTTTCTATTTTTCTCTAGGTCAAACGCTACACAACCGTGCTCGTAATTTGTCTTTATCTCTAAAACTCTATTTTTAGCAGCTATTTGAAGTTTGCGTCTGTGACGCCGAAGTTTGCCGTGCAGGGGTCTAGAAAAATGGACCTTGTGACGTCATCAAGGGGGCTAGGTCCAAATTTTTTACTTCAGAAGATGCCAAATTGATGGGAGAAAAGGTACTGAAAGTTTCGCTTTCCTATCCCTAAGCGTTCGGGAGCTATCGCAAATATTCGCCAGGGGGGGCGAAAAACGCCCCCCCCCCCCGGGCCCGCGAGGGTTAAGCAGTTAGATACAATACAATACAATACAATACAATTTTATTAGGTCCCTCCATTACATGGGTTTCGTGGTGACCACGTCGTATACATGCGAAAACACATCTGGATAAAACACTGCAGTAAAACCGGATAGAAGTGAAACCACAGAGTAAAATACACATCTAAGACATCTTCCGGTACACTAACCAGTCGACCACACCTACTGTTGACGCGCTCCTGAGGACTCGTTCCAGTGCTGGCTGGCGCGAAACAAAAATCCACGACGGCCGAACTCGGTTCGGACTCGGGGCAGACGCAGCTGTCCCCGCTCGGTCGCACGCGTGGTGCGAGCTGACTCGTCGGAGCTGAGCACCAACTTGCTCCGCAGGATTTGTGGTGCACTGTCCGAAGTAAGTAGGCGACTAACCACAGCTACGTCACTGTCACGAATCAAGTCGTCCACACACTTCCAACCCAGCTCGTTAAGCACAGGAGTCACGTGATCTCTTCGGCTGAGGCCAGACACGACACGTGCGCCGAAATTCAGCACCTTTTGGATGCGTTTCCTCTGAGCGATGCAGCAGGCACCCCATACGCTAATACAGTATTGTATGTGCGGAAACACTAACGCTTCGATAAGCAGGCGCTTAGTCTCCGTCGGCAGCCTGTTCCGCATTCTCGCTAGGCTAACAAGTATCATGTTGCAGCGCTGGACGACAGACGTGACATGTGAATCCCACGTCAGGTGAGAGTCGATGGTGATGCCCAGAACCTTGACGCTCGGTGAAGGTGAAACTACGTCACCGCCAAAGTGGATCGAGAAACTGGTGTTAGTTTTTTGACGACTGGATTTCAAAATGGTCATTTCAGTTTTGGATGGGTTAATTTTCAGCCGGTTCTGAGTGAACCACTGCACGAGTACAGATAGGTCACTTTCGATGCGGTTTTTGATAGCCAAGACGTTACTGGGAGTGTCAGCGTCAAGGATCTGGACATCATCAGCGTACATCACTAGTTTGACATTTGACAGATGTTGGGCCAGGTCGTTGGTGAAAAGCAAATACAGGCTCGGTCCCAAAATGGACCCCTGTATCACGCCGTGCGTCACGCTCAGCGGACACGACCCGATAGCCTGACTGCGCCCACTCAACCAGTCAGAAAACCAGTCAGTTCGAATCCCGTACCAGCCCAGCTTGTCCAGGAGGCGGCCATGCTCGACGCTGTCGAACGCCTTGGACGTATCGGCTGTCACGAGTGACGTCACGAGGCCTTTGTCGATATTGTCAGTGACATACGTGACAACGTCAAGCATAGCCGCCCCCGTGGACATGCCGGGCCTGAAGCCATACTGCTGCGGGCAGAGCAGAGCGTTGCGGTCTAGGTACGACGTCAACTGGGAACATACCACGCGCTCACACAACTTGGCAACAACAGGAATGATAGATATCGGCCGGTAGTTGCTCGGGTCCTGCCGGTCGCCCTTCTTATACAGCGGGATGATGACGGCAGACTTCCACTGGTCAGGCATGTCGCATTTAGTGACGCAAGAGTTAATCAGGTGTAGCAGATGGGGCCCCACAACAGCAAACGTCTTCCTCAGCATATCGACAGTTATGCCGTCGGGGCCACTCGCGCGGGACGAGCTCATCTGTCGCAGCGCGGCAGACAGTTCCGGTAGCTGGGCAGGCCGCGGCGAGAACGCGTCACTGCAAACCCGCGGCGGGCGCGGCGGCAGTGGCTCCCCGGTGTCGGCGGCCGCCAGCGACCTCGCCACGTCTCCCCCCACTGACGCGAAGAAGCTGTTAAGACGGCTGTTCCATTCCGAGTCCTTGCCCGATTCGGTGCTTGCCCGGGGCGCTGCCTTCCCTGATGAGACGAGAAATTGACGGATATCACGCCATGTCTTCGATCTCGAGTTCCTGAATGATGTCTGGAAGTATGAAGCGCACGCCCGGTTTAGTACCACCTTGACGGCGTTTCGGCGTAACCGAAACTCGGCCTCGGTGGCGTCACATGGAGTCAGCTGGCGGTCCACACGCGCCTGGTCACGCGCAGCCATCGCCTCTCTGACGTCGTCGTCTTGCAACCACGGGTACGGTCTGTGCTTCAGCTTGATTACACGCATCGGCATATGGGCGTCGATAATGGGGCTCCATGTGCTCAGGAAGCAGCTCCACTTGTCAGACGTGGAGTTGGCGCCGTACAGCGGTGACCAGTCTGCTTGGAGCAGGTCCAGACACAGGGCGTCTGTGTTGACGCGCCTGGTGGACCGCACGTTGATGGTGTTCACCACGTGGCGCGTCTTGACGACAGAGACCGTCGCGGCGATGAGGTCGTGGTCGCTGATGTTGCACGACACGACTCGCGCGTTTGAAGTTAGTTCTGGCTTGTTCGTGATGAAGTGGTCTATCAGCGTAGGATTCTGTCCGGGGCGAGTTGGTGCGGTGATGAGCTGTGTCAGCGACAGGTCACTCAGCTGCTGCAGGTATGACGTCACACCCTGCTTCTCCGGCCGAGAGACGTCGATGTTGGTGTCTCCGAGCAAGTAGACTGGCAGGTCACGGCCGAGTACGCTCGTCAGCTGGTTGTGCATGTCATCGAGGGCGGGTGTCATCGGACTCGATGGTGGCCGGTAGACTGCGCCGACGACGATCGGTGACTTGAGTGTGAGCCGCAGCCAGAGACTCTCGAGGGCGGACGATGCAGCCGGGACACGCAGTGTGTCAGCAGTGATGGAGTTGCGGTAGATGATGGCAACGCCGCCGCCAGACCGTCCTCCCCGTCTGTCACGCCGGCTGATGACGTAGCCGGGGAAATGTAGCATCCGAGTGTCCACTGCGTCCGTCAGCCACGTCTCAGTGACACAAAGCACGTGGAGTCGCTGGGACAACAGTAGGTGATTCACATCGTCGATATGTGCCATCAGAGAGCGCACGTTGAGGTGTCCCACGCTCAGTGCGGCGCGCTCGGCCGCCACTGCCTGGATCTCGGCCTGTCGGGTCTGCCGGAGCGTCAGGCGCGGCGGCCGAGCGAGACATAGGCCGCCAGCAGCAGTAGCAGCAGCTCCCACTCGCTCCGCGGGGCCGGGCGGCGGTCGCTCGGTTACACGAACTCGTATCGGGCGACGAGACTTGCGGCCAGCTCGAACTCCCCGCCGACGTCTCCGCAGCCCGAGCCGACGCAGCAGCGCGACTGTAGCGCCACTCAGTGGAGTGTCGGTGAACCGCCGAAGCTCTAGTAGATACTGGCGTGTGTAGATGACGCCACCAGTAGCGGGGCCGATTCGCAGACGGCCCGACTCGGCCGGCGCGACCGACGCCAGAGCCCCAGCTGACCGAGCATCAGCTGACCGAAAGTTCAAGGTCACTCGCGGCGCCGCACCCCCAGCCGCCGCGTCTGCCGTGTAAACAAAATCCTGGCGAGACATTTGTGGCGCGTCAGGCAGAGACACCTCAGCGGGGCTGGTAAGTCCGAGGGGGAGGAAAGACACCAGAAGAGCAAAGCACCACCTCCACAGAGCACTTATGCACATCTTGAAAACAATCACTTGGCCAACACTCGATTAAAAACTTATAAAAATACTAAAATAACGGAGCGCCGCAGCATGGCGTCCAGGCGCAGCGATGCCAGCGCCACCACCAGATATATTATCAAAATATTTACTGACAATGTGCGAAAGTAATAAGTATTTTTCTTGTATCGACAATTAATTATGAAACCAAATATATGTGAATAGCGCCAACATGGTGCCCAAATTTCATTTATCTGCAGTGCTCAATAAACGTGACGTGACGTGACGTTTATTTGGGTAATGCCTTTGCAGCGGCCCCCACAAACACAACAGTTTTACATGACACGACCATCACGAACACGAACACATACTACAACGTAGGTATCAAGTACCTATATGACATTTTCAGTGATGTTTTTCTCGGTTTGTTTTGTTTCATGTTATTTCCCTTTAGTTGGCTTTAATTGAAATATTGTTTTCATAATCTTTTTCTTTTCATTCTTTGTCATCATTTTCATGGTTTTAAATTTTCATAGTTGCACTGATTTGCTGACACTTCACTGCCTCATCCTTTTTCTTCTTGCTTCCCACATCTTGTAAACACTATGTTTATTTTTCTCCATTTGCTTTTCATCATTACTAAATAAAAGGTTTGCCAATATTTCGGTGCTGTCTTCCACATGTGGTCGTTGCAACGGCTCAATTGCAGATCTCACATCATTGAGCGCTTCGCATCTTAAGAAAAAATGTTCCAAATCTTCTGATTCTCGTCTGCAGAGATCGCATAGGCTGTTTGATTGGTTGATTGATTGGAATTGTCTGCTTTTTATTTGTAATGTGTTCGATCTTGCCCTGTACAGGCATACAGACGCAGGTGTGTTATCATATACTTTTTCTTCCCTTATCTCAGTTTTACACTTTCGATATAATGAAATGCTTGCCTTTTGTTCTTTCTCGTCTTCCCACTTCTTTTTATCATATTTTTTCAGTTTATCCTTCAGTTCTTGTTTCGTCATTCCTTCAAGTCTTGCTATATTCAAGTCTGCTTCTTGTAGATATTTCGTTGTTATCTTTTCCCATCTTGTCACTTTTTCTTCAAGTTGCAGTCTGATGATTTCTTTCAGTAAGTTGTTGTTTCCTTGTAATGATTTCCGTATATATTGTAAGTGTCCCTCAATTATTCTGGTCTCCATGAGGGATGATCCAACATCGCCCCGTAATGTACACGTCGGAGCATATAGAGGAGCCCCTAGAATCTGTCTATAGACTGAATTTTCAATTTTTTGCAGCTTTTGTACATCATTTTTGGGTGTTGTTGTTACCTTTGCTGCATACAAAATGGATGGCAGCGCAACCGACTTCCAAAAAGTTTTTCCTATTAGCAGCTTGTTGCAGCTCTTCTTTATTACGCTAAATGTCATGTTTGCAAGTCTTTGTGCCTTGTAAATGGCGTTTTTTCTTTGTTCTTTGAACATATCTCTTTCATTGCAAATTTTCACACCTAGGTACTTCATTTCTTTTTCTATCTTTATGCCTTGAATATTGTTTTCCAGTGGTTCTTCTCGCATGTTGTATATTAGGATTCTTGATTTGTCCTTGTTTAATTTCAGCCCATATTTGCTACTTGTTGTTATCAACTTTTTTATCAGTTCTTCCATTTCATTTTTTGATTGTGTCAGTACTAGCCCATCATCTGCGAAGAACAGCAATGGGAGGTATATCTTCCTGTTCCGAAAACCCAGTTTGGTTTCCAGAAGTTCTTGTATGATTATGTATGTGACAATTTTGAAAAGAACGGTGGAACCAGTACACCCCTGCCTTATGCCACTTGTGATTGGTATCCGCTGTTCGGTTTGGCTATTCAGTCGTATGTATGTCACATCATCTTTGTATACATTTGCCACACTGTTTATCACATCTGGATGTATCTTGTAGTTTTTCATGGCTTCGATTAGTGCCATTCTTTTCACCGAGTCAAATGCCTTTGAGAAATCTATTGATGTTACATACAGTGGCTTTTTCTTTTTTATGCTGTCTTCTATGCAGTAGTTCAAAAGAAAAATATTGTCTTCTATCTTTCCACCTTTAGTAAAACCAGCTTGATTTTCTAGGACCTGTCCATTTTCTTTCAAGTGTTCTTCAATGTTTTCCTTAATTATGCTCATGAACAACTTATATGAACAGTTGGTAAGAGCTAGTGGCCTTAGTTCTTTAACACTTGGTTTCGTGTTTTTTGGGATCATCCTAGTGTTTGATATTCTCCAACTGTCTGGCTTTTCTTTCGCATTCAGCTCATTTTTTAGGCAGTTTGTTATTGTATCGAGACCTCTTTGTGTTTTCACCAGAGCCTTATATAGTTCTGCTTTTAATCCATCAGATCCAGCTGCCTTTTTAGGTTTCATTTTTAAAATCTGAGTCTTAACTTCCTCTCCTGTCACATCTGGTTTTTCCATTGGACTTATTTCTTGCTCAATGACTCTTTCCATGTCCAATTGTTCTCTTAAGTGTATTGGATAGCTGGTGTTTTCTTCAGCAAGTTGTTTTGTATATTCCTCTTGCTTTTGTATGTCCCATACCATGCTTATTTCATTATCATGTTGCTGATAAATGGATGTCCAATATTGCAATAGCGTTGTTTTTTCTTCTTCGGAGCTAAGTGGTTTGCCATCCAATCCATATAAGTGTACTTCATCTGGTTTCTTTTCAATGTTTCTGAGTTTATTGATATTCTTCCATAATGTTTTGCTATTGTTTTCACTCTGTCGAATCTCTTTTGTAATTTTCTTTTCGTTGGTTGTGATTGCCTCTTTGACCATGCATTGTATCTTTTTCTTCTGACTCTTGTATTCCTCTTCCAAGAATTCTCGCTCTTGTTCTTCCCTTGCGTTTCTCTTCGCTCTGTTAATGCTTTTTCTCTTCTTTATTTCTTTTCTTATTTCACTTGTTACCCAAGGACGCTCCATTTTTCCCTTATTGCATTTCTTCTTATAGTGACAAAGAAGTATTTCATCCGCCTTTGTCTTCATCAGCTTGTCTAGTTCTGTAATTGTTTTTACCGATTCTTTTTCTAGCTCCTTTTTCAATTCCTCTCCAAAAACATGCATTGCTTCTTCATCTGTTCTGTAATATGTAGTCACTTTTGTCACGGCTCTGTTGAAGTTTTCTTGTTCTCTTTGCATTCTCAGTGTTAGAGTTATGAGATTGTGGTCTGTTATATCCATTATTTCTCTTTCTTCATCTATATGCATCTTCTTGCACATCCCATAACCTGCTCTGTTGGTAAGCACGAAGTCTATTGCACTTCGTTGATCCCCTCTTTGCCATGTGTACATGCCCTCACATTCGTGCTGATAATTTACTAAAATCATATTACTGTTGGTGAGCAAATTTGCTACCATGTCCCCATTTCTGTCTTGTTTTTGATAGCCTAAGCCTTGTAGGTGTCCATTGAAGTCTCCTGCCACAATGAGTGCTTCATTTGTTCTTTCTGCCTCCTCGATTATTGTCCCAATTTCTTCCATGATGTTGATGTTTCGTTCTTTATCCTCAGTCCTGTTGTCGACAGACATGTATACTAATATCAGTTGGAAATGTTTCCCTTTTTTCTTTACTTCCATATGCATCATGTCTGCATTCCTCGTTTTCTTTTGGGACACATCTAGCTCCTTCTCTTTGAAAAGTGTCAACAATCCTCCACCTTTTTTGTCATGCAGTTCTCTCATTTTCTGGCAATATTTAATGCCGTCAGAGAACACAAATTTATCATGTTTTTGTTGGGTTTCCGTGATGCAAAATATATCATATTTGTTTTCTATCAGTTGTTCCACCTCAATTAGCTTGGCATTTGTAAAGCCTTGTATGTTGATGATTCCCAAAATAACACAGCCTTCACCACCTCTGCGAATTTGTGTTTGTGTAGTTGTTGCTATTTTCTTTTGTTCCCTGCCATCTTCTTTTTTCATCTTTTTACATTCTTCCGTTTTCGAACACATTGTTGGTTCAGAAGCTTCTGCAGAGATACCCCTTCTTTGTGTATCTATTTGCATATGACTGCATCTTCTTGTATCATTGTAATTTACGGTTTGTTTTCCCTGTTTGTGTTTTTTACATTCTGTTCTGTCTGTGCGTGAAGTGATCGTACTTCCTTGACAATGCTGTGTTTTCGTGATGCCAAACACTGCCTGCTTATTTTCTACGTCTTCAAAATCTAAGGTCCTCGCTTGGTTTTGGTTCTGTGCATTCAGCGACTTTGTGCTAGATTTAAATGTTTCAAATTTTGTTTTATTTGTACTGTTTGAAGTTTTTGCCTCTACATCATCTGTCTCTTCCTTCTTTTCTTCTTCCGAGCCTTTCCCATTTATCCGAAAAATCCTGGTACATCTTCTGAGAGATTTTTGGAGATACTTCGTGCTCCCTCCGCAGTGCACAGGTATTCAGTTCTATTTAGTCCGTTGAATTTACAGGCCATGAGACCTGGTCTGAGGTCTAGGAATGCAGCTCCATCCACTGCACACTGCTCTTCTATGTACTCATTGAGCTGTGAAACTTTTCCGTGGCCCGGTCTCTCTAGATCTTGTTTTTCTACTACCGAACAAACGGTAATTTTCTTGACTTTTTTGTTTGCTTTTCCCTCTTGTATGATGGCTGCTATTCCATCTACCACATAATCTGGGCTGAAGTCCAGTATGTCTTCCTCTCCTATTTGCACTACCAAGTCAACGTTCTCAGCTTCACATCTCTCGATTGCGGTGCTCATGCTGCCCAATACATCTGGGATAGTTCCGTCTGGGATAGACTCAAAAATCACCGATTTGTCTGATGAAAATTGTTCCCATGTTGCAAATGCCACCCTCCTCACGTTGGGTCCGCCAATGACCACTGCTCCTCTGTTTTTCCTTCTTGTGTTACGTTTCTTCTTGTTGGCTATTTTCCATTCCTTTCTATCTTCTTCAGGGTAATGAGCCTTCTCATCCGATCCTGCTCCGCTAGCTTTCCCGTTTCTTGCTATTTGGTCTGTACTTTTTGTCTGCTTTTGTTGCTTGTTTGGTGTTCGGTCTCCTGAGTTTTTTAACTCTCTTCCTCTACCATCTTCACTTCCTTTTTTTCCTTCGTCTTCCTGGTTTTCTTCCGTGCTTTTCTGTGTTTTGTCTTTCTGTTCTCCATTTTTTAATCCCTCTTGTATTTTGGTTCCTGAGGCAACTAGAGACGCAGCACACAAGGCGCATACCTCATTCATTGCCTTTTTCATTTCTTCTACGCTTTGCTTTAATTCAGATATTTCCATCCTCATGCTTTGTAGTTCTTCTCTAATGCTTGTTTCCTTACTTTGCGTTGT
The DNA here is from genome assembly GCF_019059575.1 of Amphibalanus amphitrite. Taxonomy (NCBI): domain Eukaryota; kingdom Metazoa; phylum Arthropoda; class Thecostraca; order Balanomorpha; family Balanidae; genus Amphibalanus; species Amphibalanus amphitrite. The sequence goes on along the minus strand of NW_024882756.1, from coordinate 168,273 downwards.
TTCCATATCTTCCATTTTTTATCCTCGTTTAAATTTGTATCCGATTCAATATCACTACACGTCTTCTTTGAGAAATGATATTTCCACCAATTGCTACCAGTTGTCAGGATGTCGTAGGTACGTAGCTGAAGTTACGAACACGGAGATTCTAGCATGGCATCTTGCACGTGCTTACAATGAAATTTCAATGCATAGTCGATGGTATTGTTGGACTAACTTTTCCTCTTTCAGTTTAAAAAATCATGTATTTTGGGAGCTAATTTTTCCTTAATTCAAAATATTTGCAAGTTACATTCAATATCTCAAGAATCTACGTTTAAATAGCAACATTTTGATGCATATCACCATTATGGAAAGCCAGCAGTCACGCTACAATATGCTAGATTATAGACCACTCCTAAACACGTCCGTACCCTACGAGACGTGTTTTGTGACTGCTGGCACAAAACACGTCCTATAAAAATCACGTGCCAATAAAAATCTGGCACGTGATTTGCTTTCATGCGCCACTACCAGTGTCTAAATGCGTCATTTATGGCTTTTGCTGACGGCTCGGCATCTCTGCACTTACTTTCTCGTAGCAGCACAGCCCGTCAGCCCATGCTGCCGGCAGCAGAGAGGTGACGTCATGTTGCATGTGCAACATGACGTCATCAATTTTTCAGCCAATAGTGTGAGTGATTTTCGGCTGACAACAGCACAGCAGCTGAATGTGTACAGGCCTAATGTCAATGCGCCACTGAGCTAAACTGGGTAGATTATTGATTTAAATGCATATTAACCCGCGCACCGACGGGGGTCTGCGCCAACTTAGTACCGACGGGGGGGGGCGGATGACCGCCCCCCCCCTGAGATCTCGAGAACGAAGCAAGATAGCGACAAGCGGTAAACGGCATCGGATACGCACGGTCAAGATCTACAATTTTTACTAGGTCATTTTCAGGTCAGGTCAAAGATGACGTCACAGGGGTCGAAAAAGTCAAAATGGCGGCGCTAGATATGGAGAGAGTTTTTCTCGAATAACTTTCGAATTAGTCAAGATAGGAACAAACTAAGGGCATCATCGTGATCCTCTCGTCAATCCGCATCGAATGATATATATGTTGACCTCGAAAGGTCAAGGTCAAAGGTTGACCTCAGGTCACGTGACCTCGAGGTCATCATGTATATCATTCGATGCGTCTTGACGAGCTGAACACAATGAGACCATCCACGCGTCTGTATCTTGTTCCTGTACGGAGTTATTGGCCAAAAACCTTTGGTGACCTTTGATGACGTCACATGACCTCACAGCTGCCCAACAGCAAAACAGACCTCAAGGTAGTGAAGGTTGATCGTATATGAGGTCATGTATGGTATATGGGGCCATTCCGACCCGTTTTAGTGGTAAAAACAGGGAGTTGATTTTTCCCCCATTGACTTATAATGGGGAGGTCGCGAAACTTGACCTGACCTTAGGTCACCGATATCAAAATTCCGAGATATACAAATTGTAGCTACTAATGACCTAATAACATCCTGCGACTTTCAAAGGCCTCCGACATCTACTGTAGCTCTGGCACGGTGACAAAGTTGCAAAAAAGTGACTTGAGGTTGGGTCATTCAAAGTGACCTGGTGACCTGACCTTGAAAGGTAGGAGGTTCAAACTTGCACACCATGTGTAAAATTGATAAGGGAATAGTCATACCAAATTTCGCGGCGCTACGCGCCGCGGTTTTCCCGCTATTCGCGAAAAACCTCAGGGGGGGCGGATATCCGCCCCCCCCCCGTCGGTGCGCGGGTTAATGATTGTAAAATGCAATTCAGTCATTAGTTTACTGTTCAGAGACTATTTGTAGATATGCCTTCGACGAATGGTATCAAAAAGCCATAGCTAAAATGCATTATTTTTTAGCAACTGATTTACAAGCAACCATTTATATAATGAAATCGAATACATTTCTGGAAAACAGGTTTATTTTACGTACATCCAGTCATAAGTCAACAGTCCGATCTGTATAACATGGAATAGGATAGGAAAGGTCTGGGTTTGAATAAACAGCGCTGCTAGGTGGTGAGCTGTCTGCTCCCACACTGACCCCCACTGACCTCCTCGCTGTCAGTGCCGAATTCGACCGGAGTTGGCGGCTAGTGGACAGTACCCGGCGTCTTGCGAACCGCCTCCGTTGTCTGGCCTCTGACACTGGTCAGCGGCTGGTATAGTGGGGTCAGAGGGTCCAGGCGGGAAGACCGCTATTGATATTATGTACTGATCCCTGACCTCTGTGATCGACAGAATTTGCTGACTCCGCCTGGGATTATCGGAGAGCTGGCTGGCCTGAGTACTGAGCAGGCTGGCATTATTCGCTGGTATAAGTTACCTATTCAAACTTGAGGGTAGGGTGTTGACAGCTGCCATTGCGACACTTGATGACCTGAGCTCAGTAAAATGCATACCATTCAAGATCAAAAGTCTCCCTATAATTTCCTCTCGTCTTTTATTCAATCTCTTATCTGCACTTCTATTTTGTCCGTCTTTTACCGTTTCTCCGCATGTTGGTATATCCGTCGGTCCGTCTCTATTCTCTTTCTCTTTCTCTCTCTCTCTCTCTCTGTCTCTGTCTCTCTCTCTCTCTCTCTCTCTCTCTCTCTCTCTCTCTCTCTCTCTCTCTCTCTCTCTCTCTCTCTCTCTCTCTCTCTCTCTGTCTCTGTCTCTCTGTCTCTCTCTCTCCCCCCTCTCTCTCTCTCTCTCTCCCTCTCTCTCTCTCTCTCTCTCTCTCTCTCTCTCTCTCTCTCTCTCTCTCTCTCTCTCTCTCTCTCTCTCTCTCTCTCTCTCTCTCTCTGCGCTGCCGCCGCCAGATTCCTGCCATCCATACATCAGCCGCCTGCGACCCATTGGGGCTCATAATACCCATCATTTGTGCTGCTTAAGAGGTGCACTATTAATTAGCGCTGGAAGCCAGCGGCGACGTCCCAATACGTGACACGCTTTTCACATTAGAGCTCGGTGCCGCAGGCGGCGGACAGAGTAAAGGGACCGTGTCTGGTCTCGACCTGTCCGTCTTCATACAGTCGCCATTATTCCAACATGCGATACCGGCCAGGCTCGCCGGCCTGAACGGTGCGATGGAAGGTCGCCTTTAGTAAGTGACGGATATGTCGTAAGTAGCTGAGACTATTGCATGAATCAGCAGCTTGGTTATTTCGTGACTCAAAGCACATAGCATCCCATGCCGGGCGTCGGCGCAGTAGAGCAGTGGAGTCGCCTGCCTGCGTGGGTAGACTGTACCGCGAGGCAGGGGTGTATGGAGGTACAGCCTACCTTCGAACACAGACCAAAGCAGAGCTGCACTTCGCGACGCGGACTGAATGACGGACACACAACGGCAACTGCAAGGGCAAACCGAAACCTACAAGCCTATCATTTCACGCACGCTTCATCTCATAAAAAAGGTGGAATTTGATTGCGCTTGTGGCCGGGACATAAAGCTATGAAGCTATGAAGAGCGCGAACTGAGATTTAGTTATGCCTAAAAAATGTCTGCATGTTATAACCAGCTACAATAGTTGAGTTTGCTTAACAAGTTTGTTTCAGTGTTTGGAATGATGACAGACTTTTTTACGGTTTCTGTCCTTCTTGCAAAAATGAGGCAAGAACTTTAAGCAATCAGAGTGAGGACTTCAGTGCTCTAATGCGTGGAGACAAAAAAACGACAACCAGGATTCCAGTCGTGATGCGACGCGAAGATAGTGTCGCATATTTCTGCCATTCCCCGGAGTCTCTGGTCTCAGGCGCATTTCTGCGCCGCCGCACAGACGGATACATCGGGAGGGATTTCCGATCGCCGGTTCGTCAGGTTCTGATGCTGTTTTACGCCGACTGACGCCAGCCAGTAATAGCTGCCGTCCACCGCTGCCGCTGCCGCCACTCCCCCCCCCCCCCCGCCGCTCCCCACGGCAGACTTGTGCCGTGACCAAAAATCAAGATCCAGGATCCTCAAGGTCCCACGGCAAATTCAATTTCTAGAATCCAAGGTTTCCAAGGTCCCACGGAAAATTCAATTTCTAGAATCCAAGGTTTCCAAGGTCCCACAGCAAATTCAATTTCTAGAATCCAAGGTTTCCAAGGTCCCACGGCAAATTCAATTTCTAGAATCCAAGGTTTCCAAGGTCCCACGGCAAATTCAATTTCTAGAATCAAGGTTTCCAAGGTCCCACGGCAAATTCAATTTCTAGAATCAAGGTTTCCAAGGTCCCACGGCAAATTCAATTTCTAGAATCCAAGGTTTCCAAGGTCCCACGGCAATATACATTGCAGGATCCACAGTCCCCAAGGTCCCACGACAAGAATGCATTGCAGGATCCACAGTCCCTAGGGTCCCACGACAAGCGTGAATTTCAGGATCCACAGTCCCCAAGGTCCCATGATAAGTATACACTTCAGAGTTCAGGGTCCACAGTCCTCAAGGTCCCACGGCAAGAATACATCTCAGGATCCAAAGTATTCAGGGTCCCACAACAAGAACTTAAACTAACATTCTGATGAGCAGGCTTACCTCTAAATATTCTGCCAACAGATGCCCAGCAACATTGAAAGGGGCAGAACCTATGCAAACCTGTGGTGGTTTTATCATTTACCAACATACTACATAGGTAGGGGGAGCTTCAACACAAGTCAAAGTTAAAGATGAATCATGATATCAATCTCTCCTTCTTTAGCCGGACAAATTCATAAAAATATAGGTAGGTAATAGGTACCTTGCATTTTGTATTGTCATGTTCCTTTCACATCAATCTTACCTGATCATTAGGAATGTAGGATAGCACATTGCAGTTATTGAAGACAGAAATCCAAGTATTCTTTCAGGCAAGATAAAAACCAGAAATAAAACCTACAGGATTCATAAAAGTTGAAAAATTGAATTGGATAGGTATATGCTTTCAAATTTTCTGCACATTCAGTTACATAATACGGTATATAGGGCCTTGCATAATACCTAGAAGAGCTCTGTTCGCAGCCCCTTTAGTTATCAGCAGGCAACGACCATGCTGCTAACTTCTTGGCTCCTCATTGGTCGAATTCAAGTGGTCTATTCGTTAGACCAATGAGAGGCCAAGCCGCGCCAGCAATAATCGACAGCACGCTGATATAAAAACAGCGACCGAGCAGGGCCCTGGATAAAAACTTAAATATGTTCTAAGTCTTGTTTGCGCGAGCGCTCACAGAAAAAAACTGATCGATTAAGCCAATAGAATTAGAGTATCAGCGAGCGCAAACCTTACTTACTGTTCATTCACATTAGCTTGAAGGCTCTGAACAAAATTCCATCTGACAATTTTTTCGTCAGACGGTTCTTCGTCGGCAGATTTTCGTCCGACTTTTTCGTCTTGCATTTATTCGTCTGTACGAATTAATTTGGTGCATTTTTCGTCGGAGTATTTTACTGTCCGGCATTTTTTTTCGTCTGGACGGGGCGGAAAATGTCCTTACGAAAAAAATCCGCGGGCTTAAAAATGCACAGGCGAAAAATGCATAGACGAAAGTCTGCGGACGAAAATCTGCAGACGAAAAATTGTCCGACGAAAACCTGCTAAACGGAAAAGTTGAACTGTCATGGAATCATTGCTTATATTGGATGCTCATTGCGCAATGGTGATTTGATGACTTGCAAATCAAATAAGTTTGACACTTACTTGGTCAGTGGGTCAGGGTAGCTTCCAAGTAGCTTCAAGCCCGGCATATCACAACCCAGAAAACAAGGCCCAGAAAATATGTGAGGTGAGATTAGAAAAGAACTTTCCAAACCACCACTGTCCACTGTTTGACAGTTTCATAATCCATAACATTGATAATGTAAAAAGCTACCGGGTCTCTTGTTCCAGTTCTGCCTCACAGCCATGACAATGATTTGGCTCTGTATATGTCTACACAGTCTGGTTCATTTTCTCTTCATGTGTCTATCTTAGCCCCTTGCAGCTGGTCGCTCAGCGGCTCAACCATAGATATTTATTGAAGTGTTTACAGACAAAACCTAGTGCAGGGTCCTTAGTGGCCATGTGCAACATAAACCTCATGGTCCAGCTTCCAGGATTCTTGAGGTCCCTCAAGAAAATGATGGTGTAGATCCAGACCCTTCTCCTAAGATCCCATGACAAATAATAAAACTGGGACTGAAGGTCTGCATTCTGCAGGGTCTTGCTGCATATCAAAATTTTGAGGTCCAGACCCCCCTGGGTTTCCCTGGTTTCAGGGTTTCCATGGTTTCACGGATATGAAATGTTGAGGTCCTGGGTTTCTATAAGGCCTCTCATGTTGATGTCACATGAAATGTTGATGTCCTGGGATTCCAAGGTCTCGCGGCATATGCAAATGTTGAGGTCCTGGGATTCCAAGGTCTCGCGACATATGCAAATGTTGAGGTCCTGGGATTCCAAGGTCTCGCGGCATATGCAAATGTTGAGGTCCTGGGATTCCAAGGTCTCGCGACATATGCAAATGTTGAGGTCCTGGGATTCCAAGGTCTCGCGGCACATGGATGTTTTAAGGTCCTGGGTTTCCAAGGTCTCACGACAAAAATGACAATGCAAGGTCCAGGATCCATCAAGGTCCCAGACCTTGGACTCTGCGAACCCTGGATCTCGGACCTTTTTGGGACCTTGGCACAAGTCTGCCCCACGGCACCACTCAGCCCCCCGGGTCTCCCTCCGTCCGGCGCCGTCCTGCCTCTTGGGTCCGCCGCCGCCGCCGCCGCCGCTGCCGCCCATCGCCATCAGCGTCGGCGTTCGCCGTCAGCGGCGATACGATCAGTGTCCGGCGCCATCCCTCAGACTGCTGTGATTTCGATCCAGCATCGGCGTGAGGTGAATCGACGGCCATTGGTGACGACGTTGGCCGTGGGCCGCTCCCAAAGGCGACCTGAGCAATCGTCCGGCCCGCGGCGGTGCCGAAATGTGACCCGTCCCGCCCCGGAGGCTGATCTGCGACCTTTCCACAAAATGAGGACTGGGTCAGATGTGCATTTCAAAAATATCCGCCGACATCAGGAGCGGGTCAATGACCTTAGCGAAGATGAGTCGATGTGAATAACCGTTAGTCGCAGCCGTCTTCCAGGCTATGTGACCCTTATGGTGCGGCATTCTTGGCCGACGGGTCGACAGTTTGGCTAAACTGAGCTGGCTTGCATGCTTGAAACGCTGAGGCATGCAAAACCTGGCCGCCAGACTTTGTTTCCAGGGTCGCTGAATCAGTGGTTGAGCAAGGAACGAGAGACGATAGCATGTGAAACACAAGGTGTGGCGTCCGTTCACCATCGTCTGGAAACTTTGAACAGTCTTCAGAACGGGATTGTCTTTGTTGTCTCAAAGATTGCTCTGCTAACTGCGTCACGAGCAGAAGAGAATTTAATGCGATTTTCAGGTCGCTTATATAACCGTCAAACTGGGGCTCAGTTGATCGAGACCCCAAGTTTCTATTCACAGCTCTCCTCCGGCCACGGAACGGCTGCAGGGCTCGGGCATGCACCGCTCGCATCTCACGGCAGGAAATTTATTCCGCCGAAAGTTAGACTCGTTGATGAAGTCATTTGGCCGGACTGGACCCCACGGGTCACGGACGTTAATTAAAGGGATGAACTTTACGGGTGTGCCGTCTTCTCCTCGGGGAATTTCGGCGTTCGTAAATAAGCCTCTAGGTAGCTTCATCAGTATTGTGTCATCAGCGCCTGGCAATAGCCCCTGTAACCGAAATAAATTAAAAGTAATTATATGCCTTCGTTCAGGACTTCAGTATGGTTTCTGCCTGGATAACACTAAGTAACGCAATTATAATACGTTTAGGTAGCCGTTCATGGTTTGCGCAATATTTATGATTTTATGATTTTGATTTTTATGATGATTTTATATGATGATTTTTTATGATTTTATATTTATGATTTTGCAGCATAAAGCCCACGCACTTTAGTGCGTAAGTTTTTAAAAACTGTTCGTTTTCCGAGCCGTTTCTCAAGTTCGCGCAGCAAAGTTGGAGGACAATACTAAGATGACAATTGACATCAGCTAATGATGAAACTAAGCTTTCAATTCATCTGTATTAGCTCGTAACGGAGACAGGTGCTGTTAGTTTCGAAACACATGAAACACGGTTAGATTACGTGGCACCGACTGACCTAATTTCATTACCCATCGCACAATGTTATGCTTGCACTAAGCGTGTCCGCTGTTCAAACTTATTGGGCTCAATCGGCGTCCCTGAAAGTTTCACAATCATCTCTCCGTGTTAGTGATGCACTTGTTCTCCAGGTGTCCGACCGTGTCGATTCAGCTGACAATCCCTGAGCGACCATCCCGCGCACTGCCGTGTTGCACAATCCCCGGAAACTCATCAGCAGGTAGACACCAGGCGCGGATCAGTTGGTAACACAACTACTTAGTGCGAGATGGCATTGCGCCACGCAGGAGCCGGGGATCAAGTTTTCCGCTGCTGAGTTGCGAGCAATTAGCATTGATCAGATCGGACGGAACTGATATCATGGGCATGGGGAGTGTTAGTTCTCAAAAAGTGCAGGTTAAAAATCATTCAAAAATGAGGGAATGTTGCTAGTTAGGTACCAACAGTTACAAGGCATTTATATCCCGCGCCGGGCCGGTGCTCTGAGATTCCGCGCCGGGCCGGGGGGGGGGGGGTGTCTGAACACCCCCCCCCCCTTCTAACTCGGCTCCTGGGCCACGTAGCGACACGCGGTAAGCGGCAATCGAAAGAACGTCCAAAATAAGGACGAAAACACTTCGGTCATTTTTTGGGTCAGGTCAAAGGTCAGGTCACCAGAGGTCACCAAAGGTAAAATGTTGACTATTTCAACATTTTGGAAACTGCCAACGGCTATCTCGGGAACCGATAGAGCTACAGCGCCGCGGAAAAGCGCATTCGATAGCCCTTTTACAGGCCTTTCTGAATAATGTTCTCAGATTTGACCTCAGGTCAACGGTTTAGCCTCCAGAGGACAAAAACTCAAAAAATAACCGTTTTTACGAAAATCGGTTTTTCGGCGATAACTTTTGACTCAAAAGAGCCATGACATTACTTTTGCCAGCATCGTGTTCCTCTCGTCGAGACGCGTCGAGTGAACTATAAGTTGACCTTGAAAGGTCAACTTGAAAATTTGACCTCAGGTCAAGGTCATAACCTGACCGGAAAAGGTCATGTTGCATATCAATCGATCCGCAACGTCGAGCCGAACACATCTAAGGCGTTTTCAGCGCTCTAGGACGCCTCTATCAGAAGTTATTAGCGAAAAACTGTTAGATTCTGTTCGTGACCTGAGATGACCTCGGGGACATAACGAGGGGTCACAGTTGCCATTTTCTGGTTCAGTGTGTCAATTTTACCTACATCTCGATGTTTGAGAGTGTCTAGAATGGCGTTCGTGCAAAACAGACGCTTTTCAATTTTCTCCCATTGACTTATAATGGAGAGGCCGCAAAATTGACCTGACCTTAGGTCACCGATATCGAAATTCTGAGATATACATTTTGTAGATACTGTTGCTCTAATCAATCGCTGAAAGTTTCAAGGCAATCGATCAATCGGTGTAGCTATGACGAGCATTCTTATTTTTTCTGAGGTGAGGTCACTTGGCGTGACCTGGTGACCTGACCTAAGGCGACCTGGGTCTGAAATTTTCACAACATGTGCGGAAAAGATGTACCAACAGGTGTGCCAAAAACGGCGGCGCTCCGCGCCGCCGTTTTTGAGATATCTGCGAAAAACCGCAGGGGGGATGTTCAAACACCCCCCCGGCCCGGCGCGGGATATCGCAAAAATACCATATAATAGCAAAGGCCTAAACTAATCGTGCTCGTGTTTTCAACATCACTGCTAAAGGCCGAGATGTCCAGGGCGACGTTTAGTGACATTTTCAATCCCGCGTATCCGGTGATATCCGTTCGCTCTCTTTTGATCCCATCACCGTCTTCATCAGAGGAAAGATGGATTTTCCGGACAGAGCTGCTGAATAGCCAGCCGGGCACAAGGTTCGGCGGGTAATTAGAGCTCTGAAAGGACTCTTTCGAGTTCATCTGGTGTATGTTGAGCTCACACGGGTATTTTCGCTGACCCAAGGGTCATATGTAGCCGAGTTTCAAAGGGTGCAACCTTTGAAAATCACAACATGTAATCGACAACTATGGTTGTCGATTACATGTTGTGATACTTGAGCCTTTTTTTGTAAGACCTGAGCCTGCCATAGTCGCAAATTGATAATATGCTCTTATTTTCTCTCTGTTTTTGTCGTTTTCTCCGGCTTTTTCTCCTCTCTTCCTTTCTATCTTCCTTTCCCTCCTCCCTCTCTCCCTCTCTCTCTCTCTCTGTCTCTCTCTCTCTCTCTCTCTCTCTCTCTCTCTCTCTCTCTCTCTCTCTCTCTCTCTCTCTCTCTCTCTCTCTCTCTCTCTCTCTCTCTCTCTCTCTCTCTCTCTCTCTCTCTCTCTCTCTCTCTCTCTCTCTCTCTCTCTCTCTCTCTCTCGTTCTTTTTTGTTGTTTCCTTTCTCTGTCTCCGTGTTTTAGTTTTTTTTCTCTCTCTCCCTACCACTATTTTCCTTTTTCACCCTAACTTTTCTGGAGCCAGAGCGTGCTTCTTGCATCCGTGGCAGCGGCTGACCCCTCTCTTCTCAATCACTGTCAGCTGGCCTGAGTTCTGCGGCTCTCCATCGCCGCCGAACCAGCCGCCGGCAGCACCAGAAACAATACTGATGTTCGCCGCTCCATCGAAACAAAGCAATCGCCGTCATTGGTATGCCGTCGGCGCGCGGCGAATGTTTCTCGCCGTCGGCTGCCGACTCTTTATTCCATGGCAGGAGCCGCCTGCGTTTCAGCAGTCAGCCCGCCACTAGATTGATCCCGGCTGAAGTCGGATACGGCTGATCCGATTCCGGGGCCGCGTTCCTGCAGCGGCGGCGTGCCGTCTACGACGCTATACCGCCGCCGCCGGCCTGCGCAAATATTGTCCGACCACCAACGAACGCAGGGCCACGCAGGCTAATGATCAGAGCTAATTATTTATGTAAGCAAAGGCCTGGCCCATTCGCCTCCATGGCAGAAGCCGGGTCTATATATCGCTAGCAACGACCGAGGGAAGCCAGCGGCAACTTCTCCCCGAGTCGGAAATAATGGCGAGGCACGTGCCGAAGAGCTCCGTTAACCAGCGCGATAGTGAGTCGGCGTAAAAGTATTGCGACAGTTCATGACTTGAGAGGTGGAGCTGTGGTGGCCGAGTTACTGAGACCAATTCATCAGAGAGGAATGGGAATGGCCTCTAAGAGCTCCAGATAAGAGGCCACGCTGGCACGTGACGGCGCCGGTCGACGGCCGTTCTGTCGCAGCGGGAACGCCATTTGCCGTTCTTCACTCTGAAGGTCACGTGGGGTCGTAAAACGTCAGTTCATGAAGGTACAGAGGCTCGAAGCGAATGAGGTGAATGGGGTTAACGTGAGCACGTTTCAGTTACGATGCACAACCTCACAAGGCCTCGATACATTGATAAATACACTTTTGTGTACAGAAATACTTCTTCAGAAATACAGAAATACACTTTTCTATAGTATCTCTATAGTTACGTTGAGAATGGTGATTGAGATGCACCAAATAGCAAAAGGAGCAAAATAAGCAATAAGCATTGAACATGATACAATCGATGTTTTAGGCATGGAAATTATAAATGCACAGTGCACACCAAAAACAAGTGCATCTCATCATCAAGCCATCGTCAACAAAATCTATCACGTAAAAGCGTTGCATAGTGGATAAGTGAACGTTTGACACGCGTTTTGATAAGCGTTTGAAGTATATAATTGTCAAGAGTGATAACTGATTCTCAATTCACAGCTTCAGTTAAATTGGGAAAATATTTTATTTGAATATTAACCACGCCTCCCTAACATTTAAAACAGATAAGTGAAATTATTATATCCGGCAAGCTAAGTACAAGATATTCAAATAGTTACATAACGCTGTGGGCATGCTAGTCGTAAATCGGATGTGAGACAGACGAGACGACTGAAAGCATGAATAAGTGACAGTCGACCGTGCCATTATCTGACACATGGAGTCATTTAGTGTCAGAATTGTAGGGACACATGTCAACAGTACCCTAATGTTTGTCAATACTGCCTCGTTCAACTGCAGTGAAGCATGCAATAGAGACACTAAAGTGCTTGAACTCGCTTCAGTATACAAGCCGGCTATAACTTTCACCTGCATATGAATGTAATTGTGACATGAACTTGGCGACAGTGAAGGCACTCCGCTTCCTTTCTAGGAAGGCGGCCCATTCGCCTCCACACCCATTCCAGGTGCCACCTTCAGCTCTACCGCTCTTCCTAAGTCGGTAGTGGGGCGGAAGTCAGCCCGCAAACGCCAACACGGCCAATCCACTCGGTAGCCCGCGGTCGACCTGTCAGCAGCAGGTCGACACCGTTTCAATATGAACGGATCTAATCCCTCCGTCGCCAGTGATGGGGCAGTGGGCTACGGAAGAGCTCGGCCCGCGACCGGTGTCGTCAGCCGCCGTCGTCACTCCCGTGACCTCCCACGGTGCGCAACAGACTGCCACCATAGGTTGACCCCATCTCAGAGCCCCCATCAGGGCGGCCGGGCATGTGGGGCGCGCCCGGCGGCTCCTCCAGTGACCTCAATGACCCCGTCAGGACCGGCGCCACCCGCCATCCGTCCCCACTATCAGCACTTGAGAAGATTGACTGCACTGTATCTGAAACGCACCAGACTTCCAGGCTACCGTCATGCGAGCAGCCGGCGAAAGTATGCAAGGCGCACGCGGTAGGTATGCTTAGTAGTTGGTATTCGTAGCTTCGAAGTTTCATTCAGATCTTATTTTTAGCGCTATTGGTATGCACAATGCTGTTCATGCATGTCTATGGTGGCATTCGAAATAAAGATACAATATTTTCACCGGCCGTGCACTGCAATAAATTGTGCCTGTCAAGAAATGGGAAGTTTGAGAGTTTATATCGTGCCGGGAACTTCAACATCACGTTATGGATTCCGCTTGAAGTAAATACACAAACTTCATGCTTTGGGTGGGGCATTTTATGCTCGGTTCAAGTGGCACAAGTATCAATCTGTAAATACAGGAGAAAAACAATTTGAACTTACCATGGTAAGTTCAAAACACAGTAAATACTCAAACACAAAACACAAACAAAAACACAAGCAACATAAACACAAACACAATAAATACACAGCAGTGGCTGCAGCACATTACCTGCAATTTACGTGATTGTATCACGGCTACTACACGTGTCCGTTCTCTAACAAACACCAGTCTTCAATTTACTGACCGTCATTGCTCTGTGAGGTCCCCGACACCTTATCGGCAGTACCAGTCGTGTCTGGGTCGTGTCAGGTGACCTGGCCCGGACCCGGTAGCGGTCACTGTGAAATGTATCGACCTCCACTGCCGCTGTCAGTGTAGCGAGCGGCGGCAGTAGTCAAACCCGGCAATTACACGCCCTGAATAAGTCAGGCGCGTCGACCAGCCCCTAATACCTTTGAGCTTGTCACCGAAGGCGAGTGCCCGAATATAGTAGACTGTGACATTGGTCCACCGCCGCGGCGGCCAGCTGGCTAGATCACTGAGCTAGGTAAGAGGTTCGCAGTGTCGTGAAATATCCGCTTTAGAAAATACTTTTGGAGTGCTTCCTCTTACAAATTCTTAGAAAATATGTTTGTTCGTGCTTCATCAACTCTCATATAATTCCTCGCCAGAATCAGAGTCAGAATTCGTTGTATGGATGTAGAAAAAAACTCGTGATTAAACGACATTTTCCCTTTTGTCATTGCTAACCTCAGCAAACGATTGACAATTTAATATGCTTCTCAACTGTAGTGAATGCAATATATTGTTTTTATTCTTTCCCTGTATTCGTCTCATAGGTGCTCGTCGCCCAAGGCTATAGATCTCCACGTCGCCATGCTTTACTTTCGGATGAGAACAGTCAAGTCCTTGCATCAGCGCTAGTTGTCCCTTGTTTCTATTTGGTTTCTATGGCAACACTGAATAAGGGGTATGCTCCTGGAAGCCCATGGTCTTCTGATTGGATGCTAATGCTCTTGCTTGTTTGCGTTCTCGTGGAGGAATTCCGGTAATTATGGAACAGAACAGAACACAGAAATGTGTTCCCGCGTCAACGGTGACAGGATGCAATCATGCTTCGTATGACACACGACGCAAAAAGCAGAGCCGAAAGTAACAGATACCTATAGCATACCGATACCATATACCTGAAGTGTTACGTGGGGCGTGTTACGTTTCTAGACACGTCACCCTTACTTGAATTCAATCATAGCGCAAGCTACAGAAATAGACTGTTTATGCTACACGTTCCGCCAATTTCAGAGCATTAGCCGGTCGATCAGGCCAAATTCCTCATCATGATCGGTATGGCAAGCAGCGAGCCCATATCTGGACCAAGGACCTTGCCTTAGAAGTAGGTAGATGTTTTGGTATTTGGATAAATACAACAACAAGCTCCTGACGACATAGCAGCTTCAGATAATATTGTCTTGCGACATCATGATAAGATTTTAGAGCACAGTTGCACCATAAGTACCATAGACACGGTTAAATTGATAGTGACGCAATATTTGTGGGATGAAATAGTCAGGATATCGCACAAATATAGTAAAGGCCACGTCCAAAATAGCTCAGTTTGCTGTCAGCGATGAGAGTTTGAATATCACCACATCCTTGTGAGGCCCACATCACCACCGATTCCGACATGCTCTGCCTACACTATCTCTCGTCCCACACCATCCCCGCCAGACGACCCGACCGGCGGCAGGGGCGGCGTCTTCCTCTGCTGAGGCCCCGTAGATCCATCATCACATGTAAGGCGGCACAGGGCGGCTCTCAGACGGCGGCCCGGAGCAGGTGGGACCCGCGCCGCGCGGACAAAAGCGCCCCCGGATGCAGCCATGATGGACGACGCGCGGGGCCGTCGGCGAGGCGGAGCGACATCCTGCTCGACCGCGCCGCCTCACTTCACACTGCAGCGAGAGCCCGATGCCGATCGACGCTGCGTGCGAGGGTGGAGCTGCGCGATCATGCGAGTTTTTGTTTGGTGATGGCGAAGTCAGCGAACGGGCGCCCCGAGGAGCGGTGAAAAGGGGCAATTTGTCTCGGAGCACGCGCGGCGCAGGCGGTTACTGTTCGTGTCACAAGTCCTTCAGCGTCCATTGGGCCACTGCATTGGCGCGGCATTTTTAGCTGGCTGTAGCTCACGGATGACTGATGGGCCTGGGGCGTGTACGACAGCCATTCAAACGTAGAGCAACAGCCTCCGACAGTATCGAAACTTCAATGACGGTCGTTAAAATGGCCGGCGATTTGCGCAGCCTATACATGCCGCCGAGTAATAACGGTAATACGAATGCAAATCACTGCGGAAATTGAAAATGTCCATGAAATGACCCTAGGTAACGTCCGGTAAGCTGTCGCCAGTCACGGAGCCGCCGCCTTGTCGCCCTTCCTTCAGGACAGTGTGTCAGCGTTTGACACAAGATCAGTATGCAGAGCGAAGCGGGCTGTCTGCGCCACCAGTCGTGAGCGAGCTGTTGTGCTGGGTAGCCCAACTGGGCCTCCAGGTCCTACCATTAATCAGGAACTGAGTGCGGCTGGTTTGCATTCCCCGGTCGGACCACCAGTCACAATAACACGGCCCGCGGTACGCTGGGAAGTGAGCAGGAGCTTACATGGGCTCTGTGTGATTTGTGGCAGCTGCCCGAATAAAAGGAGGCGGCGGCCGCGGTTGGTATCGTGTATGCGCCCAGGTCGATAGTTAGAGACGCTTTCTCGTCTCGTCTTCCTTTGAAAATGCAACAGCGGCATAAACAATCAGAGCGTGACAGCAAAACACACATACCACCTATCTAATCCCCCGTGTCGGTCAAACACAGTCCCTCAGGCGGCCACCTGCCCCGTATGCGCCGTCGGTACACCGATATATGCCCAAAACCCGACCTCCACCTGGCTCGACAGGCCGCTGCGCACCACCGCCAACGCCACGCTATGAACGCTGCCATGGCTCGCATCATTAGCCTAGTTACGGATCGGCGTGCCCATGCACGGCAGGCCCGCGGCGCCCCCGGTCGGTGAACCGACTCGCCTTTGAACGCCGGTAACCGTGCACTTCACGGTCTGACGAACTGTCGGAGTCTCAGCCGCCTGTAGAGCGCCCACCCGGCGGTCGACCCCACCTCCCGCAGGGACACTGTCCCTGACCTCTAGACAGGACAGACGGCGCCGTCGCCGCCGATGTCGCTGGTCACGTGACACTAAAGGAGACATTACGGCATGGTCGATGGCGGCGGTCGGCCCGTCTGGCGCTGGCCATGTCGAGTAATGGTGGCGTCGCATGTGCTCGAGTCGGCCAACGCGGAACTGGAATGCATTTCGGGCTGCTCGCCACTGCGGAGGCAGTGGCAGTGGCGATACTGTAGTGAAGCCTCATGACCTACACGACATGGATGGTCTAAGACAAAGTCTGGCAGCCGGGGAATACCTTTTAGAAGTCAGTGGTGAGGAAACGAGCCAAATAAAAATAAAGCAACAGCCATCAACATGATTCATGTTACATGAGTGTCTGGAAATTGACGGCAGTGAAACTAAAGTTGGGAATGGGAGCTGCGGTAGCGCTTATCCTGTGGGACGGTACGGACTTGTTTGCTTTTTATTAGGTTTTGAGAGAAGACTCGCTTATTGAAGGGTAAACAAGACAAAGCACTTAACCACTATAACCTACAAATGTATTATGTTGCTTAGTGCGTATGCATACCCACAGTGTTAAATTTCAGCAATAAATTCAAAGTTGTTCCGATACTGCTAGAAAGGCACTCTCTTTGGGCAACGCACGCATTTCCTTTCACTCCGCGTCTCAGTAAAATAAATCCCACGCGTTTTGATGAGACGTCTGCCGCGCACTTGGTGCGATTCCAGCGCTCTTCGTCACCTGTGCCGTGATTGAAACATGATCGTAACGGCGCGCCGGTGGCGAAAACGGCGCACCGAACGGTCCGGCCGGCGCGGAGGGCCGTTCAACGGACGCGGACGGTCGCGCTTTACGACGCGCGTGCCGGCGGGCGGCTGGCGGCGGCGACGGCGGCGACTGTGCGTGACGTGGCGTCGTCCACGACAGCGCAAGGTTATCGACCGGCGCGATCATTACGCTGATAACTCGGCGGAGCCGGCGCTGTGACGGAGCAGTGGCTCGCCGGCACCTCCGGCAGTGATCCATCAGCTCACCGCCGGCGCCCGCGGCCAGCCGCCGAGACACGCGGCGGATTTGCTGAGGTGCTGTTTTATTAATTTGGCACATGGGTCCGCTGAGCCAGGCTAGAGGACGGAGAGCTCGCCTGGAATGGCTGCACGCCGCAGAGGTGCCCTCGCCGAGATGCACACACCCCGGGGAAATGGTTTCGTGCTGCTCAGAAATGCATGGATAAGTTTTCCATTATTTGAACGTGATCCGCTAAGTGGGCACACGTAGCCGAGCCGCGCCACTTTGCGTCATTCGAGAGCCATTCGACTTGCAAAAGAGATCGAAGAGCCTCGTCAACTGGGGCGCGTGACATGCGTTCGAAGTTCCGTCATTTCAAAATGTGTTTGATGGATGAAACTGGCTGGCTTCGGCGAAAGAATACCATGCCCGACGTTCATTGGCCTCGCTTTCGCAAGTAGTTGAAAGAATTATGAGTCTTCCAAAGAGCACAAACTCAATCTCCACAATCAATTTACTTTCCTTTCAAAGGAATGTGACTTATTATTGCGATGAGTCAAAATGTCGCATTTCACGCTTCTTCAGTAAAATATCGAACCATCGAAAAATATTATTGCAAAGGAACATTTCTATGAGAAGAAATTAACTTTTCTTTCCATGCACCTTATTCCACGGCAGCGGGACTGACCGTTTCGGCTTTAGATGTTTATCTCCAACTTCTGTTACGCATTAGATGAATGTGAACCAACCTACCAGAGATTCTGGTGTGCATATTACAAAATTCTAACTTTCATCTAAGGACTGGAGACGTGAGAGATTGTAAGAAAGATGTGTTAGACATTAGTGCTAGAGTGCTGCTTTATGCACGCAACCTCCTGAACATTATCTGACCGCACTTAGAATAACGTTTTTGGTCTTCTGTTCCAGGTCTATGGTCGGGATAATAAACCAAAGATAAAAAAGTATCCATATCGTCGCAGGCGGTGATATGGGGTTTCTGCCGAGAGGAATACGCTTCATCGCTGGGCACGCCTTTACACCTCATTAGTTAAGTGGTTAACATGACCAGTGAGCCGACCACTACCCTTTCACCGTGCTGTCAGCTCTAACCATGTTTGTCAGTAGATATGACACTCAAACTTCGTCCTCCCTCAGAAGCGGTAGTAAAAGTTTCTCTAAGTAGCTGGTAAGTTGGCCTGAGTCTCGAAAAAAAACTCAGCGTAATGCCAGCAATACGGATAAAATTTTGTCTGTGAAGTTCTAGTTTGCAAGAAGCACATATGGCGCAAGATGAAATTGGTTGACAAGGTGGATATATGCTAGCCCGCGCCGGGCCGGGGTTTGTGTTCGGACACCACGCCTGTGGTTTTCCACAGATGGGGCATTCCACGTCAAATCGAACAAAAATCGGCTGTTTTGCACCTTACCATCAGCGATTTCATTATAAATTTGTGAGCGAGTTCCTGTGTGGCCCCGGACATTACATTGATGTTTTTTGCACATTCTGACCACAGGTCTTCTAAATATAGGGCATCAAATTTTTACAAAATGTTGCATCTTTATATTTTTGAACGACCATAACTTTGGTTGTACTTGTTTGATTTGAATGAAATAAACCTTACTGTTTAGGTAATTTCTTAAGCATTTGTTTAGAATTGCACCTACTTAAATATATGACCTTGAAATTTGCTTAACTCTGTTCTTAAGCACAAATATTGAAATAGCAAAAAACACGTCACCTTCGATTTGGCTCATTTTCATATATTTTATTGCTTACCATATTCTTAACAACCTGTGAAAAAATTGGAGTGGGCCATTCATAAGTTTTGAAGAAAATTGCACATATGCAAACGTATGTTAGCACGCGCAGTGGAGGGGGAAGAGCGAATTTCGCCCACCCCTCCTGTTTTTCGCCAATATCTCATAAGATTAATGCGAAATTTATTATGGCTACCTGTCAAGAATTGAATTGGACATCTCATCGTGCAAGCAATAAGAAAATCGGTTCACAACTGTTCTAGTAATAGCGGTGTAAAGTGAACATCCTGTCGCCGCAGCGACGCGGCGACTCGGCAGCTGGCGCCGACCGCTACGCGCCGCCTGAATTGTAGACTGTGCCGGGACGGAACGGAACGGTTCCGTCTTTACATCGCGCTCCCTACCGCTGATTACGTTCGATTCGCGTCAAATTTTGTGAGAAGACTAAGCAATGTACAGGCAATCTTATGGTGAAAGAATTTTGAAAATCGGTTGGTAAACAATTAAAATATGAACGTGTAAACACAAAATTGTGATTGCTGCGTTTTCCGCATCGGCCGAGCCCGCCTCAGCCGGCGACATGTTACTCTTAGCAGGCCTCTAACTGCCATATTTATTATTGGATTAACTAGAAATTCCCCATACATACAAAACAATGTATGTTCTTTCGTATAGTGAAGATCAAAAGACGTGAAGATATCGTTGCGTGATAATGTTTTCGTTGAATTTACTTCATGATGCATTTCCACACGGCTCAAAATTCACCGCAAAATACCGTTTGCCTGAGACACCTTTACTATGGAACGTGAATGCTTGACTACGATGACTATGCATTTCCATTCTCGTAGAGTTTGGGATATCACTAATCAGCAATCATTCATTTCAGAAAGTGTACACAAGCAAGCATGTCTCGACTCTGTCTTTCAAGGTCACGCGCGGTTGCGTGATGTTGATGCATGAAAACGGCGTTTGCCGCGAAAGTTATGAATGGCCCACTCCAATTTTTTCACAGATGGTTAGGAACATTGTGACGGACATAATATGTAAAAATTACCCAAATCGAAGGTGACGTGTTTTTGCTATTTAAATTTTTCTGTTTTAATTCAAGGTCAAATGCATTTCAAGGTCACTTCAATTTAATTTTATAATTAAAAATCAAAGCCTTATCAATTGCCTATAAGACCCTGTTAATATCATTTTGATACCAGAAAAGGAACCAGAGTTATAGCCATTTAAAAAATTGATGTGTGGCATTTTTCGCTATATTCGATGACCTATATCTTAGCGATACGTTATCAAATTTCGAAAATATTATACGTAACTCAGTTTTGAACCATGCCCAGTCTGCCTACAAATTTTCAGAAAAATCGAAGGGGATGACGGATTTCGGTGTTTGATTTGACGTGGAATGCCCCAGATGTCTCAAAAACGGCGGAATTCCGCGCAACCGTTTTGGCACCGCTGCTCATGCATCTGTTCCGCACATGTTGTAAAAATTTCAGAACCAGGTCGTGTAAAGGTCAGGTCACGGTCACTCCCAGTGACCTCACCTCAGAAAAAAACTTAGAATGCTCCTCATGCATAGCTACATTTACTAAGCGATTGTATTTCAACGATTGATATACGAGTGACAGTATCTATAAAATTTACATATCGGAAATTTGATACCGGTGACCTAAGGTAAGGTCAATTTTTCGACCTCTCCATTGTAAGCCGACGGGAGAAAATTGGAAGCTATTCTTTTGGACGAACGACATTCTAATCACGTTGAAACACAGAATTACAAGTAAACATGGCACACTGAACTGGAAAATGACACACCACACGTGACCCCTCGTCATGTCCCTGAGGTCATCTCAGGTCACGAAAAGGTAGGTATCTGACAGTTTTCGGTCATAACTTCTGATAGACGCATGCTAGGTATATAGCGATGAAAACGCCACATGTGTTCGGCTCTACGATACGAATCGACTGATATGCATCCTGGCCTTTCCCGGTCAGGTCATGACCTAGACTTCAGGTCACATTTTCAAGTTAGCCTTCCAAGATCAACTTATATAATAATCAACAGAAAACAATATATCATTCGGCGCGTCTCGACGAGAGGAACACTATGCTGTCAAAAGTAATGTCGTGACTCTCTTGAGTCAAAAATTGTTGAAGAAAATCATTATTTTCGTAAAATCGTAAACAATCTTAACTTTGCATGTTTTTACACTCTGGAGGCTAAACCGTTGGCATGAGGTCAACTTGAGGACTCATTGCAGAAAGAAGTCAAAGGGGCTATCGGATGCTCTTTTCCGCGGCGCTATATAGCTCTATTTGTTCCCGAGGTCTGTGCCAATGTTTCGAATTTCGAAAAATGTTATGTCATGAATTATGAAAAAAGTGAAATGTTGAAAACATTTGACCTCTGGTGACCTGTCTTTTGACCTGACCTAAAAAGTAACTGAAATGTTTTCTTCCTTGTTTTGGATGTTCTTTCGAATATCGCTTACCGCGTGTCGCTACGTGGCCCAGGAGCCGATTTAGACGGGGGGAGGAGGTTATCCGGCCTGGCACGGTTGGCGCCGAGATATCGGCCCGGAGCGGGTGGGTTTAACCCTCGCGGGCCCGGGGGGCGTTTTTCGCCCCCCCCCCCCTGGCGAATATTTGCGATAGCTCCCGAACGCTTAGGGATAGGAAGACGAAACTTTCAGTACCTTTTCTCCCATCAATTTGACATCTTCTGAAGTAAAAAATTTGGACCTAGCCCCCTTGATGACGTCACAAGGTCCATTTTTCTAGACCCCTGCACGGCAAACTTCGGCGTCACAGACGCAAACTTCAAATAGCTGCTAAAAATAGAGTTTTAGAGATAAAGACAAATTACGAGCACGGTTGTGTAGCGTTTGACCTGGAGAAAAGTAGAAAAATAGTTTTGGTGACCTGAGGTCAGTGGTCAGGTCAACGACCCCGAAATGTGGTTTTAGTTTTTCGCAAATAACTTCGATAAAAATGGTCCTAGAGCTACGGCAGTGGTACCATCGCATTCGCCTTGTCAAGCCGCGTCGAATGATATATATTTTGTTCGGAAAAGGTCAAATTTTATGTTGACCTCATGTGACCTCGAATGACCTCTGGTTGACCTTGACACATGAAAGGTCGTTTATGATGGATTTGTACCCGCTGATCACGAATCTGGCATCTATTTTCCTCTAAGCCTTCATTTAGAGCTTCCGGATTGCAAAGTTGTCTTATTTATTATTACTAACTTGAATCAGTGAAATAGCCTCTAGCAGGGATACTCTTCTGTGACCTTGACCTTTGAGCAGCCTTGTATCGTAAGATGAACCACAAATAGGGAACTGATAAGCCTCAAAACATTTCAAAACATCTTGGAAGTTAGCACGCAAGATATGCGAAAAAGTGCCAAGTTTGAGGTCAATTTTGAGCGTGACCTTGACCTTGACCTTTCACTTTGAGCACATTTTCAGAATCCTTAGATTCTCTTCTTTCGTTTGACACCCAATTTTGCCGGTTTGATGCAGCCTGCCGTCCTCTAGAAGGCTTACTTTGGGATCACTACACATGTGGCGGTTTTTGCCTTTGACCTTGACCTCTGACCTTGAAAATTGACCTGAGGTCAAAATTTTTGGTGCATTAGAATCGTCTCGTTTTCGTTTGGTATCGCTTTTGTTTCCGTAGCTCCCTTATTTACGGAGTTAGACAGGGGGGCGAAAAACGGCCCCCCCCCCGGGCTGCGGTGGTTGGGATTACCCCCCGGGCCCGGCCGGGTTAACCCGGCAGTTGCTGGGGTATTTTGCCACCCACCGTTTGCTGGGGGAGGGCGTTAAACGCTCCCAGCTGATAACTCGAGAACCAATAGGCGCAGCGAAACGCACGAGGCGGCAAACGAAAGAACGCGACGAGACGCTTCAGATGAGTACTTTAAAGTTGAATTTCGAGGTCACAGGTCGGGTCAATGTCAGGTCAAACACCTGAAATCGGGCTTTCAGTAGCATGGACTTCAGGACTTCGCAATGAGCGCCTCTCGTCATAAACTCTGTCAAAACGGTGCACAATCCATCATATAAGGCCTACAAGAGTGTCAGCCCCATGTAGGGGTCAGTAAAACATAGGTCAGGGTCAAGGTCAGGTCAACCGGGTAGGCAGTAGGCACATATCCCCGAAAATCAAAACTGATATTCGCAGCCTGTGACACATGTTTTATGAGTAATTTGGGGCGTAGAACACGATGGTGACATTCATTTCATCATATGTGTACGTGTTTGGCTCAAAAAGTTCAATTTAAGAAATGTATGTATCATGGTCGTGAAGTAGTCACGAGAAATTGCCAAGATTCAGATTAAGATTTTGGCAAATGCGAAACGATAATCAATAATCGAAGATAGCCATTTGATTGTTTATGGTATTGGCAGTCTAATGCCGTTTACGGCATGTCTGTATGTCTATTCTGTGATTTTATATGATTTTTTGAACATATACCGTTTTTGGTCGAAAACTCAGAAATCATGACGTCACTAAAACCTCGATATCTCAAAATTTTTCCGACCGATTTTTTTTTTTGAAATTTCGTCAAAATAGACATTCCCTACAGGTACCCAAATTTTGGCGCGCCTGTGGCGCTCCATTTTTATGCTATGGCCCGGCGAAAAAAGTGGGGGCGTTTAACGCCCCCCCCCCCCCCCCCAGCAACTCGCGGGTTAATAACTAAAAACATGGGAAAGTGCATTTTTTCTTCAGGTGTTACGGCCGTGCTCGCGTTCCTAAATACGGACTGATTTCATTTATGAGAGTCTGTTTCTCACAACTCACACTGCCCAGCATGACCACTCGACACTCAGTGACCATATGCAGTAGGTACTGCATTCCTGGCGTCTTGATATTGCAATGGCATGACAACCGGACAGCTACAAGACCCATATTGACACCGAGTTTCCGGAACGTCTTGTATGGGAAGCGCTGTCCAGTTCAGGGGCGGATCCAGGAAAACTCCAAGGGGAGGGTCATGAATCGAAGTGGTGCCCCTACCTATACCCAAAATTAAAAACTCAACGGATTTCGTCCACTTCATTTTGGTGGTGCCCCCATTTTCAGTTTTTTATTTTTATTTTTTATTTTTAGTCAGTATCTTACCTCTTAGCCACAACCACATTTACCAATTGTAAGCAAGTATATATGAATGTGCTATGTGTATATATGTTGTGGACGCTGAGTAATGAGTACTTACCAGGAACGTTATCAGGTAAGCAAATCGTTGTCAGTCCGACGAACTTGACCCTGGCGTCTAAAGGGTCTATCCTTGACACTTCAGGCTTGTCAGGGGCACCAAAGTTCTTCCAGGGACACAACAAACCTGTCAGGGGCCCTACGGCCTTGTAGGGGCGCCACAGGCCCGCCAGGGGCACCACAGGCCTGCCAGGAAGCAGGGGCACCACAGGTCTAGCAAGTATACACGACAGGCCTGTCAGGGGCACAACGGGCCTGTTGGGCCCATGAGCACCCCTAGGGGCAGGGGCACCACAGTCCTTCCAGGGGCACCGCAGGCCTGTGAGGGGCACCAGCGGCCTAGCAGGGGCACCAGTCAACACAGGCCTGCCAGGGGCACCACAGACCTGCCAGGGGCACCAGAGGCCTGCCAGGAGCACCACCGACCTCACAGGGGTAACTTGGGCCTGTCAGGGCCCAGGGGCACCACGGGCCTGTCGAGAGGCACTTCAGGCTTTTCAGGGGCACCATAGTCCTCTCAGGGCGCAGGGGTAGCAGGGGCACCAGAGGCCTGCCAGGGGCACTACAGGCCTAGCAAGGGCACCACTGGTCTATCAGGGGCACCACGAGCCTGTCATAGCCAGGCATCTCAGGCTTGTCAAGGCCCAGGGGCACCACAGGTCTGTGAGGGGCACCAGCGACCTAGCAGGGGCACCAGTCAACACAGGTCTGCCAGGGGCGCCACAGACCTGCCAGGGGCACCACAGACCTGCCAGGGGCACCAGAGGCCTGCCAGGGGCACCACCGACCTCGCAGGGGCACCTTGGGCCTGTCAGGGGCACGACGGGCCTGCCGAGGGGCACTTCAGACTTTTCAGGGGCACCAGTCCTCTCCGGGCGCAGGGGCACCAGAGGCCTGCCAGGGGCACCAGCGGCCTAGCAAGGGCACCAGAGGCCTGCCAGGGGCACCAGCGGCCTAGCAAGGGCACCAGAGGCCTGCCAGGGGCACCACAGGCCTAACAAGGGCACCACGGGCCTGTCAGGGGCACCTCAGGCTTGTCAGAGGCACCTCAGGCTTGTCAGGGCCCAGGGACACCACAGTCCTTCCAAGGGCACCGCAAGCCTGTCAGGGGCACCAGAGGCCTGCCAGGGGCACCACAGGCCTAGCAAGGGCACCTCTGGCCTGTCAGGGGCACCTCAGGCTTGTCAGGGCCCAGGGGCACCACAGTCCTTCCAGGGGCATTACAAGCCTGTCAGGGGCACCAGAGGCCTAGCAAGGGCACCACAGGCCTGCCATGGACACCACAGGCCTGCCAGGGGCACCACCGGCCTTGCAGGGGCGCCTCAGGCCTGTCAGGGGCACCACGTGCCTGCCGGGGACACTTCAGGCTTGTCAGGGGCGTTACAGTCCTGTCAGGGCCCAGGGGCACCAGGCCCGTGGTGTCCCTGCTAGGCCTGTCGTGCCCCTGGCGGTCCTGTGGTGCCCCTGTCAGGACTGTGATACCCCTGATAGGCCGGTGGTGCCCCTGGAAGGTCTTTGGGCCCCCGGGCCTCAAGGGGGGGCCATGACCCATGTGAACCCCCCCCCTTGGATCCGCCCCTGGTCCAGTTTCACATAACTATTGTCAGAGGTCAGTCTGTCGCAGCCATTTCGTTGCCTTTTCCGCTGAATATGTAGTTACATCGCACACACCATTTACGCGAAACAGCTCCAGGTCACCACTCAACGGAACCGTTCAACGCCTGGCTCCTTTCGTGGCTCCAATTTACAAATGGGGCAAGTCGTTGGCCATTGATCGGGCTTTAATTGCGGTGGCCACGTCTCTGTGGTTCACACGGCCTGTCACGCCCGGGGCTGCCCTTACGACCGGTCCGCTTCGGCACGGCCTCAGCGCGTGCAGTCGGTCCATGCAATGAATGCAACGCCACCGGGCGTTTGTGGGAGTGTCGCGGCCGATGGCAGCTCGCCGGCTCGCGCTCTAGTCGACGACAGTAGAGTAAATACCATACCAGCTGCACCAACTGCCACGGAGGTATAGATTATGGTGGAGCGAAAGAAATGAGTCTTTTCGCACGGCTGTAGCGGCCGTGTGGCTTGTCAACGCTTCGCAAGTTAGATGTATTGTAAAAGATCATCATGTGCCATCTTTATAACGAACTATTGAGTACCATTGTCCTGGGTTTCATGCAAAAAGGACACCAAATTGGTAAGCACGTGTGTTACACAGGTCTGCAAAATAGCATATCAGCTGTTGTGAGTTAAAACAAGATTTTAGCATGTCTTGATGCACAATAAAGCGCATGCCATACTTTCGTAAAAAAAATAATATTTTGACAATGGTGGGATTATGGCCGGGACATGTACATTTTTTCGGTTATTTAATCAGACCCAGCAATTATTTGTTTGCGTAGACCTGCCAGCCATGCTGGAACCAACAATAGCCTTCATCCGATTTCCAAAAGTCAGCGGTAACCGCCGGGTACGCAACGGCGCAGGTGCTTTTAGCAGACAGGGGCGTTTCCTCGAAGCTCAACCATAAATTTAGGCTGTCGAGGCATAATTAGTTGGGTATTTATCACTGCTGAAGACCCATCAGCGCGCCGGGCGCAGATTGATCTGCACCGTGTGCTAATAGCGTGATGAAAGCGATAGTGAAAAATGACGGTTCAGTTTCCAGTGAAAATTTGAAGCAAATGTATCTTTCACCTTGATCTCTAGGTTTTGAGCCTATTCAAATTTTATCCACATCTGCATATTCATGGTGCTAAACTCGTTAATCGTTATTAAGCCATCAGATTGTTTGCAAACATTAGCATACTAAACCATTGGCTTTGCACTTTGGTGGCGCCCGGCTCGTCACTATTCATAGAAGCTCGCTGGGCCGTTGTAGCCGAGCGGCCAGCTGCCTGCCCTGAGCAGTGCTGACGCCTCTTCGCAAACAGTGACTTGCTGCACGCCATGAGGCTCCCACGCTATCCCATCGCTTTACAAGGTGTGCTCTGTGCCAGAAGGCTTTACGTCGACATCCAGATAACGAGATTAGTGTTTCTAGACACCTGTAACTTGGGATAGCCTGCCATTCTCCGACTAATCCAAGAGCGAGGCCACATGTTGTTTCGCCCTTATCCACCCAGGCGTCGCGATGCTCCAGATGTTGCGGCAGTTAGCCAGGTATCCATGGCCAGGTGAAGCAGTGTTTCGTCTCCTGCACCATGTATATTTAGGTATAGTAGTAATTCACCAGGGACAGTCTCGTAACAGTGACGGTCGTGCCGCAACAGAGACGATCCTGACGCCCAGTAACGTCTCTCGCCGATTACCACCCAGTCCTCTGGAAGGTGCGGGGCTGCACCAGATGTCGATTATTCATCGGGCTGTCTGGCGCAGCCGGCTGCCGCGGACAGTGCGCCAATAGCGTCACCGGCGCGCAATCAGACGCCGCGGCGACAGTTCTGGCGCGCCGCACGCACCCGGCGAGCGGCGTGCTCTCCGCGAGCGCCGCGCAGCTCCGCGTGTGGAGAGAAATGGAGTGTAACGTTTGATGGATGGGATCTGAGCTGTGGGAGGATGTATTTGCATCATCATCATCATCAACGCCGCCCCTCATCCTCCTCCCCTCCTCTCCTCCCTCCACTCCCCTGGCGAGTTTACGGACCCGGAACAGCACTCGTGTTCGCTCGTCCGCTGCAAGTTTGACGGAGAGCACTGGGTCTGCCCGGGCAGCTGCGGTTAGCCTCCAGCGTTATACAGACAAACTGCCGGATAGTTGTGAGAGGGGAGTCCCCTTCCCCCGGTGGGGAGGGGAGCTGATGGTCTGGAACGGGACAGGGACAGAGTTTGGGCAGAGTATGGTACTGAATGCGGCCAACGGCGGTGCGACTTTGAGACCGGAGGTAGGCTTTAATCACCTTGTTGACGTGGCGAGCTTGCACTGATAGTACCTATATATACGTGTTCTGAAGCCTCAGCCCATTATGACAATATTATACAATCCGACCCGCAAACGAAATACCAGCTGCTTCATGACATAACAAGCGTCTGGCAAATCGACAGACCAAACAGCTGAGACGCAGAGCAATGGACCAATCCACCGGTCAAGCAGTTCGGTAGACCATCAAGCAATCAATCGACTGACAAACAAGTCAATGTTGACCGGCCGACGCACCGACCTACTGACCAACTCGTCAGACAAACAGACAGACCCATACACTGGCTGACAAACAGACCCATCAGACAGAAACACCAAGCTACCGACTGGCATACAAGGCCGCACGACAGACGGACCGAGTCACCGACTGACTGACAAATCCGTCAGACCGACTCGCCGACCCACCGATTCACAAACAACTTCCGCTAGAGAGACTGACAGACCAATCCACCGACCGACTGACGGAGCGCTGAGCACGTCCGCTCCGCCGCCGCCGTTGTAGCTCGTTAGTCGTGTTGTCGATTGCCGACTCCGTCTGCCGCCGCCCGAGGTCGAACGCGGTCGGATGCGGTCGCCCGCGGTCGGATTCGGTCGGACTCGGTCGGATGCGGTCGGGCGGGGGTCCACCACTGACCGAGGGCGAGGAGCGGTGGCACCCCACGCACGTTCGCAGCGGGCCGACGCTAAGGCGGGCGGCTGAGGCGGCACCGTAACGACCGCGAGAGATGTGACTCGACAGCGACCGGGGAGGCCGATGGACACGCATCGGACATCGGTGGATAGATGGCGAGCGGATAGTAGAGTGGATAGAGGGAGACAGACAGAGACAGTATAGAAAGGAAACAGATAGACATTAACGCACAGAGAGTCAGGAAGAATGTCTTTTTCAAAGAGGCAGGGATGGTACAGAGGTACAGCGACACAGAGCAAAATGGGTACCAGTACCTATGGTAAAACTTGGGCAGAAAGGAGGCATTAAAGGCCAGAGCAGAGAACAGAACTAGAAGGCAAGGACACAGCTGTACGCGGACGAAGAGGCATGCGGGTGAGTATTGGGTTATCCTGCGCTGTTCAGTG
This sequence comes from Amphibalanus amphitrite, assembly GCF_019059575.1. Classification (NCBI taxonomy): domain Eukaryota; kingdom Metazoa; phylum Arthropoda; class Thecostraca; order Balanomorpha; family Balanidae; genus Amphibalanus; species Amphibalanus amphitrite. The sequence goes on along the minus strand of NW_024882756.1, from coordinate 139,036 downwards.
TTCACTATACAGGATATTGTAGCTCGCAGGCTCCGCCATATGGCCGACAGTATTCCCCTGACAATATCACCGCTGCCGTCAGGATCGCGGTCAACAAAGGCTGAGGCCATTCACCTCACCTACACAAGTCGCAAAGACTGCGGGAACGGACGCACAGTAGGTCCCGCGTATGATGACCGGCAAACGGATGGCTGGGGCCGCGTTTACTATTATTGAGCGACTGATCAAATACTGACTGTAAATGCTTAGAGGTACTATTATTGAGCGACTGATCATACTGACTGTAGGTAAATGCTTCGAGGTAAAACCTCGAAATGTGTTATGATGATTTTTTTTCTACTTTAGATAACTGTCTTCATAACGCTTCTTGTTTTATATGCAATATGCATGCCGAATAACGGAGCCGGAAAACCAAGATAACAGCCTATAAAATAATTATATTAGATGTCAGCATTGTCCCGGAGTTGCCGTGCTCACCAACGCATGGGAAACATATCGCATCATGCTCATCATATGACAGGATTGACAGAACATCTAACTGGCAGGCTCAGAATATCATCAAAGCCTAAAATGCTGCGACTAAATTGTCCCTTAATTGATGGATATACCGACAATTAGTAATGAGGTTGAGCAGTCGCGTTCCACTGACGTTGATGTGAGTCCACGGACGGTGAGGTTCGCAGGAAATCCATCTATTAATGATTCCAACTACTGCCGAGCAGACTAAATGATTCGACAGCTCGCCGAAAATATCGGAGCCGTAGAATTGTGACCTAAATTGTGGACTAAAATGGATTTGGAAAAAAAGATGCAATGCTCGATGGGTAGGAACCCATGGCTTCAATCAGTAATCACGCAGTGAAAACAAAAGGCACTGTTACAATAGGTCTCGACCTGCGGTTATTTTCCGAATAATACGCCAGAACGTTAAATAGCTTTCACCATTTATTCTTGCTAGTGGAACTTCGTTCATTCTACTTCACGTAAGCTATTTCTGATACAAATCGACCAGCAGTAAACGCCCCTACATAACTGCGTTAGCTTCTCCTGGCATTGAAAATCCCCTTTCGGCTGGAGTAGGTAGGTATACTCCGCGAAAGCGTATGCGAGGGCACTCTCGTGGCCACCGCGCCGCGCGGTCCTTGGTTTCATGTTCAGCGGCACAGCCTAGCCTGTCAGGCGTCCACCGCTGCTGCCATCTAGTGGCAAGATAATAAGCCGCCGTTCCGTCAGCGCGCGGCCTTCCGAATCGCCGTCGCTCTCCTAATTCATTGTCGGGCCGGCGACAGACTGGCCAAGAAGGATGTGAATGTGAAGGGTGAATAATGGGATTTGAACGCCGCTATCACACAGTACAGTAAATGGCAAGCCCTTGGTTGGCTGGTAACCGAGAACTTTATAGATATGTAATGCAAATACAAAAATATGGGATTCCTACTAGGCACTGAATATAATGCAGCTCCTTACTAAAATCACTTTTCTTTCCAGCGCTTGGACATTTCGGAACATATGATGCCAGACCTGTATCCTATCTGTCCTGATCTTGCCATCTTATGACACTACCTGTTTTTTTATGCAGTCTGACGCAATATCAACCGTTCAAAATCAAATAGTTTATCTAAAGCAAAACAAACTGCCGGCGATAAGTATTGAGCACATGGCTGGAAATGTATCGCGCTGGTGCCGAGCTGCAATCTGGCTGTTCCCGCAGCTAAGGTCAGCCCGCGGCAGCCATTTCTGGTGATCCATCGGGCGGCGACGATCAGTTGCCTTTGTCGGTGGCGCCGTGTCTTTAGAGCGCCGATCGGCGGCGGTGGCCGCAGCCGCTATCGACACTGCCGCACTGCTGTCCATTTCTCGCCCCCGACCGGCCGTGCCACGGCGGCAGCGCGCGTTATTGCGATCGTTCGTATTAACAACAGTAGACGGGTGACCGGGCCGGCCCGGCGGCGCACCAAATTGGATCGGCTGGCGGCGGCGAGCGGGGTGTGCCGGGGGTGGGCCGGGGGTCAGATGCCAGGGGAGCGCCGGGTCAGTCACGGGGTCACCAGTGGTCATTTCAGACGGACGAGGTGACGGAGTTGATTTTAGGCGTATGAGATTACAGGGACATAGCAGGAGGCGACTTGGTAATAGTTAACCCATTTACGCCCTTCGTTGCGTTTTCGCAACGCAAGCAAGCGTCGACGTGATCGAAGCTTGAGAAGTGTGTAAAAGAGACTCACCGATGAGACAAGTTTCAGCGTGTGTGGCATGGTTGTGCGCATGATGCTACGCAGTTACAAGTCTGTGCGGCCGGTAAGTTACTGCCTAGAGCTCCCAGAGTGAAGTCGAAGGTTTTGTGAGTGATGACGTCACGAAAAAGAAGATAAGTAGGCTAAGTGCTTAATAATATCGTAATGAAAATTGTGCAAACATATTCTGCAGAGTCCCTACAATAGCGTAGATATGCATTTTGTTAAGAAATAATGCTGCAAAAAGGGTTTGTGACTATTTTCAAATATGACTACGGTCGCGTTGCGGGAACGCAACGAAGGGCACATGGGAAAGACAGCGGTGTTGCGAAAACGCAACGATGGGCACATTGGCAGGGTAGCGGAAGTATGAATATCAACAATAGACTTCACTCGTGATACGCTATGGGTTCTCTCTTTCTCTCCCCCATCTTCCTCCCTCTCCTCCTCGTTCCCCAACTCCCTCCCTCCCTCCCTCCCTCCCTCTCTCTCTCTCTCTCTCTCTCTCTCTCTCTCTCTCTCTCTCTCTCTCTCTCTCTCTCTTTCCTTCTCTCATTTTGTAGCCATGAGGCTGTAGCCGTGGAACATCTTCAATTAAGGGGGGGGGGAGCACTGCCGACTTTTGGTCCCATTCTTTCCATTTCCATTTCCATGCAACGCCTACATATAGGGATAATGTTAAAATGGCAAAATCAAGGGGGCACGGTGTCCCGGTGCCCCCTCCCCCCCCCGGTCCCCCGCCTATGCCATGAGGGACGTGTATAGGTATGTTAAGTGCAAGGTGCGTTCGCACGTAAAATGTTGCGACACATTTCATATCTGCTGGCTCAAACAGGCACAAAAACTCCTTTCTTTTTCTCTCGCAGATTATCGGCCTCGGGCTGTTCGTTCACTAAGCAATGTGTTCCCATGCATCTGAAAATCGCATGGTAGGAAAAGGACCCATGCATCAAACAATCGGTGATGGTAACGGAGCTGAGAGATAATTAGGTCCTTTGGAAATTGGATCTACTATGTACATTGTGCATATATAATGAATAACGGGGATGTATTCTGGTATCAGGCGACAGATAGGCATCGCCATTCTCTGGATAGAATCTGCTGACTACCAACATTTACAAAGATAACTGTACGTAACTGTACGTTAGAAAAGATAACTGAGGGTCGGAAAATAGTGGGTCCCCTCTGGGGGTAGCTGAGCCCTTCGGCAGGGGTAATGAGGGCGTCTGGGAAAAAAATATTTTTAGGATTCATAACTCGCATAGATTCATAAGCTGCTTGATGTGGAGTATACGCTTGTTTTCTTACTTTGATAGGCTTTTATCTAATTAGACCATTTTTAGAGCTAGCAGGATTATTGGAATTAGGGGAGACATTTGTCTGAGCGGACACGGTCAATCGTAGACTGGAGACTGAGCCCAGCCAGTGGGCAGGCCACCCATGACCCACCCCCTTCCCCCTCCCAAGTACTCACTGCACCCGGCTACAGGCGCGCTCCTATGTGAGCTGCCCGATTGCGATATACGTTGCCGGTCCAGCCCGGAACAGGGGGTTGAGGCGTGGAGGAGGATTCAACTATCCGGAAGATGGGAAGGACGGATTGACATCGAATCACCATTCTGTCCTGGCATTGTCTCGAGAAAGAGGTTACACGTGAAGGTCACTGAGAGTGGGGCCATGACAATTTTGGATTAGGTGTAAACATGATAAGCTGGGAGTCGATTTGTTGTGATGCGCTACGCCTTACGCGGGCAATTTGTTAGAGCCGGATCGGTCTTTTTTTCTTTTTGCTGAGAGTGGGTACGACTAACCTGCAATGGAATTTAACTTTACTCCTAGGAGGGTGGTTAAGAATGATTGCGGATATACGCGCATACGTGAGGCACTGGTTTACTCCCAATCCTCCGTTTAATTGTATTCAGTGTGGGGTCTGATAGGTGGGGGCAGGCGCGGATACAAGGGGGGGCCATGGGGGCCATGGCCCCCCCCTTGGCCGATTTTTTTCAAAAATAAAATAAAAAGTTAAAAAGTTAAAAAGCTGAAAAGGGGGCCTCCTGAAAATAAAGTGGCCGAAATCCGATGAGTTTTTTTTAACCTACCCACTTAGTTATTTCTTAGAAGACTAGCTGAGAAGACTTCTTTGTTAGAAGATTGGTAAAGCTTTTCATAACTTGGAGGTCTCTTATACTCACAGAGATGACCACTTTTACAGGGCCTCCTAACCTGCACAGAGGGCCTCCAAGCCTGCACAGATGTTGAGATGTTGCCTGAACAGCTAGATAAGCTCAATAGACGCAGTTTTTTTTTGGGGGGCCCCAACAAGTGGGAAGATGGGGCCTCCAACAGGTGGGATTATGGGGGGGCCTCCTGGTTTCTAATGGCCCCTCCCTTGGAGATTTTCTGGATCCGCCCCTGGGTGGGGGTAATGGCTCTGTCTAGCTTCCAAAAAGAAAGCACCACCCTGGATACGTGTCGACCACAACTTTAAATGAACAGCAAGGACAAAGTAAATGGTTGATAATGACCGTGTTGCCATCTCCCCGTTCGCGAATCATGAAGTTATGCCATCACTGAGGCTCTTAGGCGGGTTATAGAGCATGACGGGATGTGGGTTCCGCATTTTCAAGCAATAGTTGTCGACGGTTGATTGATGTTTTGTCAAAACATATTAGCATATACGGCCATTCAGTGTACTTTATGTCCGTCTGATGTGCCCGTCGTTGCGTTTTCGCAACGCTGATGGCGCCCGGTGTGCCCTTCGTTGCGATTTCGCAACGCATGTTTTTTACGTTTCTCTCGAAAAACTTTTGCTGCAGGTAAAAATTATCTTCGATTCCATGCAAGGCCCTGGTAGGAGCATAACATATTTTGATTTCGTCGATTTTCATGATGGTCAATATTCCTGGGCATAAATGGGTTAAAGGGAAAACAGTAGTTTCATTGGAAAAAGAGACAACTAAAAACTTTCCCAATTCACAAAACATCTTTAGCTAGAACGTTCCCACTTCACATGACTATATCTCCAGACCAAATGAACAACTATGTAGAGCCGAAAGAGCGGCTTGGCATGATCTCCTCTCGTCAGCCTATAAAGTCCTTTTGATCCAGAGTTGTATAGCGGGAGGATGGTCGACCAACTAAAGCGACACATAGCAGCCTTCAGATGAATATCGGCTAAATGAACCGGTTCTTTTCAATAAAGTAAAGCAGGTCAGCCAGCGATCATTTTTTAGCGACCCCAGAACTCTGATTTTTAAGGAGTAACGTATTCGCCCAGCTGCGTCCTAAACACGTTTAAAGGGACCCTCCCACCTTCAAAAAAGTTAATGAATTGGCATGAAAGTGATGTCCCTTGGTTCAGAAAGAGCGAAAACGAATATCTACCAAATTTCACCGAAAAATATTCACTGGTTTTCAAGATATTAGGCTTTTACTTTTGTTTACTTTTTTGGGATCTCCCTGTTACTAGCGACTTTATTTGGAAGCAATAATTTGGCAGCCTTAAAGTGCGGCAGACGTTGCGCGCAAAGCAGCGTATACCACCACGTGTTAACGATGGTTTTAGTCTAAGATTAAAAAATCGTTAGATCTCCGCTGACGTCACAAATTCTAAGGGGGCATACCAATGCATTAGCCCCTTAGAATCCGAAAACTGCAAGTTTGAAATTCCATATCTTCGAATTAAAGCATTTCTCGATGTTGTGAGTGCCCAAACCGGTATTTGCGGGCCATGGCCAGCAATTTGGCTATCTCAACTCAAAACTAATGTTAAGGTGGGAGGGCCCCTTTAATGGCACGCGAGCAGCAAATGTGGATTAGGGGCGCCACTCCCATCCACCAAACCTAGGGGCACATTACCGAATCTGCCGACAGGTTGAGTGCCGAATAGAGACAGGTACGGTAACAGCGTCATCATTTAGCGACCCAGGCGGTGCTCGGTGCCGCATTATGCCGGCTGCGCCCCGTGGCGGCCATTGCCTTTAAAGGGCGCCGGGCGGCCGCCGCCAGCCGCCGCCCGGCGCGGTGCTTACGAAGCCCACTGTCCTCGTTAGGCACAACAATGGCCCAGTACTATCGGCCGATCCGCCGTCCGGCCGGCCGGCCTCCATACAAACGGCCCCCAGTTAAAGTCTCGCACTCAATTACTTTCGCGAATCATTATGGCCATTCATTGTCTTGCGGCGCCCATTGTCGCACGGAGACGCAGCGCCACGATAAAACGCCCGAGTGAATTAAGTCGGCGTCAGTGCTGCATTAGCTGCCACGGAAATTCAGTTCATAGCGCGTGATCTACGGGCGCACGTGCGCTCACACGCACACAACGGTCACGAAGAGCAGACGGGTCACCGACCTGTGCGCGACCTACTTCCGACCCTCTGTGTCTACCTCTCTCCTCCAGCGACATACACATGTCAAACAGCCCGCTAAGAACCGATAGATATATTGTATCTGAGCGCGAGTCGGCACCGCTCGGCAGGTGTCGCGGCGGCCAGCGGCGGACGGTACGCGCGACACACACCGTCCCAGCCGCCAGAGGAATGTGAAGCCACCGGCGCGCAGGGCCAACCCGAGATCACAGCAAGGCGCGCGCCTCAGGAAAGTCCGTTTCACGGCCCCGCCCCGCCCCAATGGTGGCCAGAGGTCCATCGAGTCAGCCGGCCGGCGCCGCTCTTCAGAGACAACGACCGGACGGCCGCTCCGCAGACCTAGTTCCAGCCGCCCCCAACAGATGGCAGTGATGCGTCAGCGCTACTGCGCCATCCGCGCCGTTTTCGCCTTCTTTACCCGCTTCAGGGAGTCCATGCTGGAGAGCATCAGCTTCGAGTAGGCCTCCTGGAACTTTTCCACGTTCTGGCCGGAGACCTGGCGACAAAACGATAAGGTTAATTCATAGAATCAATGTAGACGAAGGAATATCAATGTAGATGATGATTGGGTTTTGTGGCGTGTCCAACCTCTGAGGGTTATATGACGCCAATAACTTATCTTCCAGCGTGAGGTGCAGTAGTAGCTGCTGTAACATCAATGAAGATGTTGGAACAGGCTCTATTCATTGCCATCAACTTCTTGAACCTATTGAAAGCCACGAAGCCAAAGCCCTGCACTGCACGCTTGCCTACACAAGCAGCCCGACACATCGGCATACATCGCACACACATTCATTGGGGTCACTCGGCGGGGTGTCCCATACACACATACTGCACAGACCGCCGGCCCGGGGCTGGTGTACACAGGCCTGTCGCTACCTTCCGTAGACACACATAGAGCGACGACGGCGCGTCCCACCCATCGGACGGCGGACGCCAAACAATTAGTCGCGCGCCGGGCGCCGTGTCAAAGCACATCACGCTCCAGGAGCGGGGTGGCAGGCAGCTGCCAGCAGAGGCGCGTAACTGCATCGAGATAATTCAGCAGCGCCCCTGATTACGGGACAAGCCAATATTGTGTACGGAACTAAATGCACAAGGATTACCGAAACGGACGTAAATTGGAAGTGAGCGACAATATTGCGACGGGAACAATCCGGGAATGAGACTGGTCTTTTACCATTTATCTCCAGAAGTCATACGGCGAAACGGTAATTATGAGGAAGTGCGCAAGAGACCGTCGGACATTCAGTGAACGTTGCTGACGCATAACGGGCTAACTAATGACTATGTCTAACCTTGGAGACGTGGTAAATCAAGGGATGAACCCAGAGAGGTCAGCAAGGCAGCCAGTACAATCACCTGGCTAGAGTTTGGAGACCCCATAACACTACTTCCGCTACCGCTGCGCAGGAGCAGAATTAGCTGAATTGAGGCAGCGATCGCACGCCCTAATTAACTCACTCAATAAGGCGCGCTTACATCAAGGCAGCCCGCTTCAAAGCGATCAGTTCGATCCAAGAATAATCCTCCCAGGCACAACCGATAGCCGCTATCGCAGGCTTGTCTTCACTGAAACGGGGCTCCTGCACGATCTCATGCGCCGCACGCAAGCACCGGCTGCCGCCAGCCAGTCTCTCGGCGGCATATCTCCACCAGGTAATGGGTATTGACCGCGCCCGTGAAACCGCCGCGCTCGGTTACAGAGAACCGCAGCCCAGACCGCAGCCCACAGGTCGGCACGGGAGACCCAGCCGCCGCCGGCCTTGAAATGACCAGGGTTGGCATTTTTGCCGGCAAAAACTAGTTTATGCCATTTGCCGGTTTAAACCGGTTTTAACCGGCAAAAACTGGCAAAAACTGGCAAAAACTCTAAACCATCACAATGATATGCCTAGACATGGATTTGAACATGAAACATTGCAAGGAGAATTCGGTGAAAGCCTTATGCTTTCAAACAGAAGTGACATTGACCATTGAAGTGTTGTATAATTCAAAAACGCTTTCATGGGCTTTCCATAAGGATGGTATAAGGTAAGATGCATTTTGGGGTTGACAAATGAGCCAGTGCAAGGGTGAGTCCTGCACAATCAGAAGTGCGAAGGGGTATCTGCCACTGATATGCGCACGGCACCCTACTTACCGTGGCCGCCTTGCCCCACTCTCCCCTTCATGGAAATACATTCCGTTGTGGATGTCTACCGACATGCATAGACATTTTAAGCAGGGTATTAAGTAATGAGGCAAACTTCAGAATGTTTGGTGCACCTCTATAACATCCAGAAATGCATTTGTACATTTCAGATCCATTCCTAACTAGAAAAGTTGTGGTTTGGGCCACCTGAGTTTTATCCAGTTTTTGCCAGTTTTTGCCACCGGGGTTTCTGCCAGCCGGTTTAAACCGGTTAAAACCACTGGCAAAAACCAGTTTTTGCCACCCCCTGCCAACCCTGGAAATGACAGATGCCCGACGGCTCGACGGCGTCGGGCGGGCGCCGGGGTGGCTCCCGGCGGACTCCTCTGTCGGCCAGGACGGTCGATCTGCCTGCTGCTGATCAAATATTCCGCCGCCGCCGCCGGAGGAACCGCCATTCCAAGCGGTCCGACCCGGTGCTCGGGAGTGTGGAATACTCCATAGGGAAGAGGAGGGGAAAGACGTATCGTAGAGTAAGACGGCAGCCGAATTAGCACGTCTGCAGATAGTCGCTAAGTCATCGGCGACTGCTCTTCTTCCAGCTTTTGCCCAATGCTGTTAAGTATTCAGTGTCTCTCCTTCGAACTCTTTCCGCGCCATGCCTCTCGACACGGGACACTTAGATGATCCCACTTTAAAACACACTGTCGGAGCTTGGAGGTGGGCGTTCGCTCACACTCTGTTTAACCGACAGCAAACGGAAACCGGGGGCGGGTGTCGACCCACGCTATCAGCGACACCCGGGGTTTCAGCGCGCCGGCCTCATGGGTGTTCCTTGAATGGAAGTCCCTGTACAGTGTACGCCTACCAGTGCACACATTTAGACGTGTTTAATTACTGAGTGCAAGGTGACTGCATGACCTCACATGGAAATTTCCAGAACAGTTAGTGGTTCATTAAAGGTAGTGTGCCACCTTTGAAAGATTTCCCATTTTATTTTTCCTAGGATAAGAAGCTTCTGTTTTTACCTAATATCGCAAAAAAATCAAAAATGGGCCTGGAATACTGGAATAGTGCCTTTTTCGCCTAAAAGTTTTTTCAGTTTTTAGATATGTATAATAACTGTAGTGGGCTCACCTGCAAACAGGCGTCGGGCAACAATCGCGATTGCGGCGCACTTGTGACAATAAGCAAAGGTCATTATAGTGTTACGACCATACGACGTACGGGAATGAGTTATCAGCTGTCTAATCGTAGACAACACAATGTCGAGCCTTAAACTGTAAGCCCGTATTGTATTGTTTCTTTTATTTGGCTGTCGAACATTATTTATGGTTTGAAATATGATTTTATGTAAAATAATTGATTATAATGGAAATCAGATGGATTAGTAACCTTTTGCTCATAACTAATGTAAGCCAAAAACAAATCCAAAATATATTTTCGGTGCTGGACCTTCTTCAGTGGAATGACAAAAACACGAAAGAGTGACACATTTTAAATCATGATAAGTAAGTACGCACTCGCAACGCTAATAAAGCTACTTCCGAGAAAACGCATCACATTCATATGAAACATCCAGATTTTTGAAGGCATCAAACATAAGACATTAGATACTGGAAAACTTTGGACAGCATAATATCAAATCGCTATGATATATGGTACATACATATGTATCACGTACAGGTCTAAATGAGCGATATCAGTTTGTAGCAGACACACGGTACCTAACAAGTAAAGATCATTCACATACGTTAGTATCAAACACTTCGTAAATGGTGTGTAGTGCATACAAAATACAGACACGTACTCTTCAATGGGCCTAACATAAAGAGTGGGCCCTGTGTGTGTGTTCAAGTGTAAATAAATATGTTCAAGTTCATGCCTGTTTGCGCAACTGAATGTGTTTGTGTGTGTGTGTGGGGGGGTGCAAGTGTATAGGTGGGTGTGGGTGTGGGTGTGTATGTGTGTGAAGGTGGCATTTACTATGTACTCATAGTTCAGAGTAGGGCACAGGTTTGATCAGCGTCCAAGATGATGTCATAATGTTGAGCGCCGGTTTGCGATTGCGAATTTCTAAGGATTCAGTGATCTTTAGCTCTGCCATGTCTTTGCAGACCTGGAGAATCGAAATGGAAAGGGCGCCTTCCGTCACTTGAACGTTTGGGTGCGCTCGGGTGAAATGCTCTCCAAATGGTGTGTTTTTAGTTTTGTTTTTTGCATCTCGGAGATGTTCGTTAAATCGAAGTCTCACACTACGCTTGCTTTCCCCGATGTAGAAAGTCTCTGTGTTACACAGTAGGCATGTTACCATGTACACAGCGTTCCTAGTGTGACATTTTCCCTTTACTCCTGACATACAGCATTGACACTTTTTGTTGCCTGATGGGCATGGTGGGCTCTCCAGGGCTGAGTTCGTCAACTTTTCAGCCAGGGTTGGGCCGCTTTTCCAAGCTATGCGCACCGGGAGTTTTGAGCGCTTAACTATGCTGTTAATTTTGTTTGACAGACTGTCATCAACATAGGGGAGACTTATGTAGGTAGTGTCACTTTTGGCAGAGGGTTGTTGATGTCCCTGATCTTCTTTCCTACGGTTACGAGTTTTGACTGTGAATTTTGTCTTTCTTATCAGCTTAGTAGGATAACCGTTTGACATGAATAGGGCTTCGATTTTGTTCATTCCCCTTTCTTGAGCTGCGACGGAGCTTCCCAAGCGCTTAGCTCTCAGAAGTTGTGCGTATAGCACTGATCTTTTGGTTTGGAACGGGTGGGCTGAATCAAATGGGAGGATGATCGGAGCGGCCATGGGTTTGATGAATAGTTCTGTGGTGAGGGAGCCATTATCTTCCAAGCGGATCAAGGTGTCCAAAAATGGGATTTGTTCTCGCAACTGCGTGGGTACAAAACTAGCAGATGATGTTTTGTATGCACTACACACCATTTACGAAGTGTTTGATACTAACGTATGTGAATGATCTTTACTTGTTAGGTACCGTGTGTCTGCTACAAACTGATATCGCTCATTTAGACCTGTACGTGATACATATGTATGTACCATATATCATAGCGATTTGATATTATGCTGTCCAAAGTTTTCCAGTATCTAATGTCTTATGTTTGATGCCTTCAAAAATCTGGATGTTTCATATGAATGTGATGCGTTTTCTCGGAAGTAGCTTTATTAGCGTTGCGAGTGCGTACTTACTTATCATGATTTAAAATGTGTCACTCTTTCGTGTTTTTGTCATTCCACTGAAGAAGGTCCAGCACCGAAAATATATTTTGGATTTGTTTTTGGCTTACATTAGTTATGAGCAAAAGGTTACTAATCCATCTGATTTCCATTATAATCATAATCATGCTCAAAAAAACGTTTCACACCATTCAATAAAATAATTGATATGAAAAAGCCGTCTTATAAGTTATGACCCCATTTCACCACACGCAAGTGGCAGAAATGACAATGATCAGCTGACGCATTTTTCTTGGCCGAAGTCAGAGCGCGCGGCCCGACGCACCACGCGTATTTGGAAATTCCGACCTCGACGAGCATCAGAAGCCACCTAACAGGCGTGTTCGAAACCGCAGGAGATGATGATGAACGGGTTTATCGAAACTTGATTGGATGAGCATATCGGTAATAGCGATTTCAGTGTGTGCATTTATTGTTCATAGTGGTGTGAAATGTGGTTGGGGTACGACCGACAACCCGTCGGGGCGAATTTCGCACTGGGGTACTCAAAATTTGAAGAATTTAAGACGTTTCCATGAGTTTTGAAGGTATGGATAAGTTCTAAAAATCCGGTTCTCCTTATCTGGGCCATTAACTCCATACGGTCCAAGAAAGCTGGCACACTACCTTTAATATCTAAAGTAACTTCTTAAAACATTATATTTCTGCCACTGAATATCAGTTCTGGGTGGTGAGCCGGGGGCAACCTCACTGGCACGATAAATTATAACAACTGTATCATGAGATGATTCACAAAACCCAGCAAATCAGTCGTAGTCCGAAGAGTGCACATACAGATCATGAGGCTGTCTGGACGAGCGGAAACACTATCCCACGCCACCGTTGGCTCTGATGATAAACCCCAGTCACCCCATTCATGTCGCCACCCCTTGATGTACCCAAACGGGCGTCATGTCAGCGGCAGTCGTCCGGTGTCGCCATTTATTACCCTCAGCGCCCCGTCTGGCACGACTGCACCCCATCCGCGCCCGGCACCGAGCCGCGAAAACGGTCACTTCCGCGAAACCGTCCACCAGTACCGCCCGGGCGGGAGGAGCGGGGCGGGAGCGGGGCGGCGGCGCCTGGCACGCCCCCGCCGCAGCTCCGTGCCGGCGTCGATTACTCGACAGAGTCTAGCGACCCTCAGTTTAGCGACATTAACCGGCACGTAGTGCTGTGCAGGTCCTCAGCACGCGCAGCGCACTACACCCGAGTAACTACCGGCGTCACGAACTGCCTCCCGTACGTGTGTCGTGTGACAGGGCGACCATTGAACTCTGAAGGTAGGCAGGGACGCGCAATGGCACTGTGGTCGGAGAATGACAGACCCCACCGCTGCCTATCGGTGCGAATACAGCGCCACCAGACGATCAGCTGGGAAACTACTCACCACGGTGCTGATCTTCTTTTGTCGGAGCCGCGCCCGGACGAGGCACTGGTATTGCTCGGGCTTGGGCAGCGGGTTTTTGGCAGCGTTCTTGGTGCCCGGCCGCGGCTCTGGACGATTCCGGCCGTCATCTGACAGGAAAGAAACACAGAATCAAGCAAGGAAATATAAAATAGGTACAAAGCAAACGGAAACCCACCCCATTATGAGAACCTACCATCAGAATGAGTTTGTCCTCCTCCCACTCAGTTAGCAGCGCGTTTTATGTCAATACTTCCCTCCATGCACACATAAGGATTTCCTACAGTTCAGAAGTGACATATTTCGTCGGTCTGAGATATTTAAACAAACAATAGAGGATGGGGCAGTTTTAGCGATGTTCCGAAATATTATGCAACATCAACGAGAAGAAAACGTAAAAGCCTGAGCGTGAGCTTCTGACGGAGCTACGCCTTATTCTATCATGTAAATGCAGTCCATTAAGACAACGGAGGGCAAACAGACTATTCAAACAATATTTGCACACTGTCATAAGGAACAGCATGCGAATCACATTAACACATTTAAAGCTTGACAAAGGAATGCCATATTTAAAATAACAAAATTGAGTTTGATCTGCATTTTACAATGCAGTGCGCTGTTTTCTCATAATAGAACAGGATAGAGGTAGCAGAGCAGCTGCTAAGAGGCGAGCTTACATCGTTTCATGGTGACAGTGACGGCGCCTTTTGACCGGCCATCATAGAACATCAGCGTCAGAGCCGTCAGAAACTGCCAATAGAAGAAACACTGTCAGAAACTTCTAATACAGAAAAGGAGCGAGGAATCGATACTACGAGGTCGGGAACTACCAACGCAGAGAGCGACGTCGAAAACTGGCAATACAGGAAACGGCGACTGACAACGACATAGTGGCAGAACGGAATATGATGTCATCGTCGTAAACTTCTAGCCAGAGTAGAACTAGAAGTCAGTGTCAGTCAGTCAGTTGTCAGTGAGAAACTGACAAGACGTGCAGGACAAGGCATGATGAGTGATTAGGTTCTGCGATAACTTGACTGATGCGCACACGCCGAATAGAGCGGATAAACGGATGTTTCAACATATGAATCTAGTTGCCACCTGCTAGACAGTTTTACTTAACTGTTGAGGTAACCTTTCAATTTTGTTCGTGACACAACCGGCAGGTAAATCATACCGTCATTCCATTCACATCACAACTACGAGGCTAGCAGTGAGACACTTCAGCTACTTACCGGCTCATTTTCCATCAACATGTGTGACTTCTGTGTGTGAGACGACTGAGGTGAAAAACAACTATCTGCAACAAGCAACGTACAGCAGGTCAGATCGCGGGGCGTTACGAGGTAAAATCAAGCTATGGTAGAAAGTTACCTGCATTGGAACGGATGGGACATTCAAAAAGCCTAAAACCGGTCTTACTCTGGCGATTGAAGCAAATGCGACTTAGTTTCTGACTCTGTTGGACAGAACAAGCTTGATGGGACTGGGAGTTAGGGTGTGACCTGCGTAATACTGAAATCAACCATCTTTTTTATCAGAAATCAAAATGGTATGGAACAAATTGTAAGGATGTATGGATCATTCAACCACCACCAAAGCTTATAGGCGTTTGACGTTAGGTACTAGGTATCGATCAAGTATTTCGATCACCAATGAGCAACTTAGTGAAACTTACCAATATAAGACGCAACGCAATCGGGTTATATTGCGAGGACGAGTCAATGAAACTTCCTAGTTCCTAGAAGGTGTCTGCAGAGGCTCACCTATGACTATGGGAATAAGCCAACTTTTTAAAAGTAGGAAGAGCTCACGCAAACTTCCTGCAGGGCCCGAATAAAATTTACGCTAGCACAATACAGTGGGGCATGTTTTCCTGGCAGTGAAAGCTGACAATGACTACGAACCTGCGTAGACTGAAAACCGGGTACCAATGGAGGCGGCAACGAGTGAACGGGATGTCCACTGCGCACTCGGAACCTGCTGCACCCACGGGCAGTTGACAGTTGACACCCTTGGATCTGTACCAAGTGTTTCATTAGATGATAATTCATCAAGCCCTTGTTCGTGTTACCAGTCAATTAGCTGCTCGAACTGCATCTTTTTCAGAGGTCAGGCATAGCTGGTCGCCCGTAAATCATCAGGACCTAGCTAGTGCAGTGGTTATCGTAGAGGCCTGGACATATGAAGGTCCGTGGATCGAGTCCGGGTGCGGTCTGAGTGCAACTGCTTCTTGAGCTGTTCGATGCGCAGGAATGCTTTGGTTTACCCGTCCGCAACGGACTATAGAATGCTGGCTGAACTAGCACAATGTGAGATCTACGGTGGGTATGGCAGAGAAAGTCGGTGTCGCACGTCGTCGTCATGCCATTGGCTTAGCTCCGCTTTTCTGAACACGCAGCGAATCATTTATGTTTGTATATACCTATTTTGTATTGTTCGGAAGAGTCCATTTCTTACAAGATCAAAAATTCGTGCTAACTAAGTAGGAGATGCTGAAAGACGTTTATATCTGTTCCATAGAACAATTCTACTTAAAAAGCTGAATACATTTGATCATTTTACTATCGCTAGCCACACAGCAAAAAGGCCCATTTAGTTCATATATAAATCATTGGTCTTCCACAAACACATTGATATTTACAAGACACCAAGACTTATAACTGCTGCACGAGCAGCATAATCGAACATGTAAGAACAAAAATCCAGTGATGACCGGATCGTTACTATCCGTACCAGAAACACCTTAGCAAACCATATGAGACAAACAGTGCGGTCCTAAATGTAAGTGTTTGGGCGACAGACAACGACTGCATTTACAACGGCCAAATTACAATTAAATGGACATCAATGAATAAAAAGCACAAACATGGCACCATGAAGTTTAGCAGGCAGCTGAATTGGACAGGTAACGCGAGGCCTTGCCTTACAAACGTCTAAATCATGTAAACGTAAATCCGAATTCGACAAGCTTGGTAAACACTGGGCAAAAGGAAAGCATCGTGACAGACATTTATCAAAATTCGGCGAGCACAACAGTCTGATATATACAGCGCAGTCCAGCGCGTGGATCTATGTCTACCGAACACAAAACGTACCGCGGGAAAGCCTATCCCCTTTGTGCAACACATAGCCCAGCGCAGTAGAGCGACCATTGTACGATATATAAACACACAGTGTGGAGGATAGAATAGAGTTCGGTAGTCTACAGCGAGCAGACCAGTTGGTACACCCCAAGGACATCAACTTGTGTCGCAGTGGGTTGTAGTACCTACAACTCTATCAGTTGTAGCCAGAAATAGCGACTGAGGTGGGTGACAAGAGCCACAATCCGCGTTTAGCTGTCCCAGCTGTAGCGGTTGAGACCCGAGGGGCCGGGAGCACCAGCGCCTCCCTCACGTTGCTGCTTCTCCTGGAAGTATCTTGAAGAGGCCAGCGGCACTGTGAGTTTGATGGGCGGTCGGCTGCTCTGAACTGGTGCGCCAGGCACGAGTCGCGGCCGTCCCCGTCCCCGACGAGTGGGCGTCTGACTTGGTGCCGGGGGAGCGGGCGGAGGTGGCGGTACCGAGCTGTGGCCGCCCCGACCGCGGCCACGACCCCGTGAGGTGCTCCCACGGGGACGGCCCCGCTTTCTGCCGGTGCCCCTCTTACGACGAGGCTGGTGAAGCTCCAAGAACGAGGCTGGCGGTCCTCCGGGCGACGGCAGTGGTGTGATGTCCATGTCTACCATCAGCGAGCCCTCCGGACTGGTTTCTTCGCGCCCCTCCGGACCGCCGCCTCCCTCCGCAGACCACTCGCTGGTCGCCCGGCTCGCTGGCCGAGAGTCCAGCGGTGAGGAGAGCTGAGACAGGTCCTCCTGGTCGGTACGAGACCGTTTCTCACTCCCACTGCTGCTGGGCTGGTCAGCTCTCCGCTTCCTTTCCTGCTGCGACTCAGCCTGGCGCGCTCGGAAGTTCTTCTCGATGACGTCGTCACCCAGCAGAAGCGAGACGACCTCCTTGGCATTCAGCCGGTCGGGACGGAAGTTGCCACCGCTGATGACCATACGTTGAATCTCGTTTTTCTCTCTGGCGCGCTCCAGGATGCGCTCCTCGATGGTGCCTTTGCTGATGAGGCGATAGACCGTCACCTGACGAGTCTGACCGAGCCGGTGAGCTCTGTCCATCGCCTGCTGGTCCACAGTCGGATTCCAGTCACTGTCGTAGAATATCACTGTGTCTGCAGCCGTGAGGTTGATGCCCAGACCACCAGCTCGGGTGCTCAGCAGGAACACGAAGATGTCTGACCGGGTCTGGAAGTCTTCCACCATATCGCGTCTCTCAGAGATCTTTGACGAACCGTCCAATCGCGAGTACTTGTGATGGCGGTAGAACATGTACTCTTCGAGGAGGTCGATCATGCGAGTCATCTGGGAGTAGATGAGGACGCGATGTCCACCATCCTTCAGCTTCTTGAGAAGAGAGTCCAGCACGTACAGCTTCCCAGCGTCGGTAATGAGCGTCCGCTTGTCGGGAATGATGAGTTGCGACCAGCCGTGTGGTGGACGAAGTGGGGACAGGCCGCCACTCTCGACTGTCGTCAGCCGGTGGCTGCGCTGCCGTTCCTCCACCGCTCCTTCTGGTGATCCGAACAGCAGAACGTCACGTCCCTCCGGTGAGCCGCAGTGGAGGTAGTCGTCCCACCACCAAGCAGCGCTGCGATCAGAGCAGTACAGCTCCAGGGGACATGCCATCGCCTTTCGCGGTGTTTGCTGAAGGAAGGCTGGAAGGTCGGTGGGCTGCATGAGCAGAACCTCGGCAGGCCGCGGACGGTGCCGAAACTCGGGCAGTAGCTGCAGTTTCTTCTCGACCGACTTGCTTCCCGCAGTAGTCCTAGTCTCCACCGGCACAAGACTGGTGGTCGCTTGGGCTGTCGGCTCTCCGGCAGTTTTCCTGGTGCGCAGCATGCGGTGCTCCAGGGTCTCGGGCCGACACTCGAGGCGGTGGGTGACGTGCGCGTAGAACTGCGCGGTGTGACTGGTGAAGATGAGCGAAGAAGGTCGCTGAAGCCCGTCACACGGTCCGTCCAGCAGCAGAGCATGTCGTCCCAGCCGTCGTCCAGGCAGAGTCGGCTGTCGGCGCCGCCGCTCGGCAGCCTCCAAGGCCGCCCTCAGCAGCCGCCAGCGGCGCACCGGATCGCTGGCAGCAGCGCACAGCTCCCCCGCAGACTGGTCCACGAAACGCAGGAACGAGAAGGTGCTCGAGCAGCGCAGCTCACCGTCGGTCAGAGTCACCGTGTCCAGGCTACGGTGAACATGTTCGCCGGTGAAGACGTTCAGCTTGTTGTACAGGACATGCTGGACGCTGCGCTGAGAGCGGTGAAGCAGTGCCTCCCGGAACACGAGCCGAGGCAGCTGGAACGCCGGAAGCCGTACCAGGAATGGACTGTACACGTCACGGCGCTCGAACAGCTCTGGATGGTTGCACACCTTCCTGAACTGCATCACCAGGTTGAGGAGGCTGGTGGTGACCTGACTGTACTGGCCGCCTCCCTGAGCGCTCCTCAGCAGCTCGTCGATACTGGTCTTCTTCAGGCCCTGGTAGAGCAGCCTCTGGCGGATGGTGAGCGGGCAGTAGACCATCACTTCGATCTTGTCCGTCAGCTCGTTCTCCACATCACGCTTGACGCGGCGCAGCATGAATGGCTTCAGGATCATGTGCAGCCGACTGAGATGCGTCTCATCGATGTCACCTTTGACGCGGTTTTCTGCGTGGTTCTCAATGTCACGGCTGAACCAGTCGTTGAACTCTCGATGAGAGTCGAACAGCGACGGCATGATGAAGTGCAGCAGCGCCCACAGTTCGGCCATCGAGTTTTGGATGGGTGTGCCAGTCAGCAGGATGCGGCTGCGGCACTTGAAGCCGAGCAGGTTCTTCCAGCGCTGACTGTTGGTGCTTTTGATGGCCTGAGCCTCGTCCAGCACCATGCACTGCCAGTCGATCCTGCTGAAGTACTTGATGTCTGAGACAACCAGCTGGTAGGATGTGACTACCACGTGGAAACTCGCCTCTTCGGTGTGCAGGTTCGCTTGTTCCCAGAATGTTCGCAGGACTTTGCGGTCCTGTGTGTTCCCCCAGTAGGGGACCACTTTGAAGGCAGGCAGGAACCTGGCCAATTCCTGTTGCCAGTTATGCAGCGTGGAAGCAGGTGACACGATCAGGAAAGGGCCCCAGATGCCGTAATGTTCAGCCAGATGTGCCAGGAACGCTATCGTTTGCACTGTCTTGCCCAGGCCCATCTCATCCGCTAGAATGCCGTTGATGCCAGAATCAAACAGATTGGCAATCCAGTTCATGCCTTTTAGTTGATAGCTCTTCAGATGCCCCTTGAACAGGCTGGGTTGCGGGTAGTCGCTGGTTTCTGTTGCCCCCAGCTGTTCTGGTTGATTCCCTGAAACTTCCGGGAGAGGTGAGAGCCTTTCCGTCTTCACTGGCGCGTTTCCAGTTGCTCCCGTGGTGTCATCTGCGGCAGCGCCGCCGGGTGTGTGCTCAAACTGGGCAACGTACTGACGACTGCGTTCCGCTGCCGCTCTGGCATTCTGCAAAGCCAGCATCTTTGCTGCCTCGCTGTCATAGTCGTCGATTGCAGCGAGGCGCACGTCCGTTTTGCCCTCGTCCAAGTGGCCAAGGATGGCCTCCTGACAGCGACCAGCAGACTTTGGGCCGATGAAGTGAGCGTACAGCTCTGTCTGGGTGATGAGGAAGTTGAGCTTCCTTTGTTGGCGTTTCGCCTCCAGAAGCTCTGAGCTGATTTTCTTTTGTTCGATTTCCTGCTTCTCCAATCGCTTTCGCGTCTCTTTTTCAACGCGGTTGTAGTGCTTCCAGTAGCTCTGCATCTCACGAGTCAGACGCTTCATCTTGCTGGTCACGTCTTTCTCCAACTTCTGGGACTGCAGCGCCTTCTGGCGGCAGGCGCGCATACAGCCGGTGGCCAGCCGCTTCAGGATGACCAGTTTATCCTTTCGTCCATTGACCATCGAGCGCTGCACCTTTCCAACTTCCTTCTTGCTGACGTACAGCCACAACTTTCGACGCTGGGTGGCGAGAGCCTTCATCGTATCTCGTTCCTGCTTGATAGCTCTCTTGATACGCCTCTGTCCGTCGGAAGAGGAACGCGATTTCTTGGCACCGTAGGGGCGGCCGTCGGAGCGGTCTCCGCCCAGGTCCGTCAGCTCCAGGTCAAGGGCAGGGTCCACTGACAGAAGACCAGGCTCTTCCGCGTCGCCTCCGAGCGGCCCGGTGCTGGAGGGCGGCCGTTCCGCCAGATCGGCGCTGGGCGAGAGCGTCGCAGACGGATGGCGGTCGTGTTCACTCAGCAAGCCAGCCGAGTAGTACAGGTGGCCGCTTGAAACGGGATGCACGCGGTACTGACGACTGAGTTTGCGCTGCATCCGGTGTTGCTGCAGCATCCTGGCTAGGTCGAGCTGATTCAACGGTCGCTCACATTCGTCGTCATTGTCCCAGAATTCGTCGTCAGAGGAGCCGAGCAGGTCCTCGGCCAACCGCCGCCGCGACCGGGACAGGCCCGCGCCCGATAGCCACCAGGGCCCATCATTGTCGGAGGGTGGAGTCCGATCTGGGGCTGAGTCGATCGTGTCTCCATCTGAAGACTCGGTCTGCTCTGAGGGAACTCCGGCCAATTCATTGTAAGTCCCTTCCCAGTCTGTATCAGCACAGCTGTCCAGGTCTTCCTTGGATTTCTTTATTTGCTGAATGAATCCAGTAAGGTCAAGAGCTCGCTGAAGTCTCTGGACATGCAAAGCCACAGCAAGATCATTTCTGTCACCCATGATGTCCACCTTCTTTGGAGACTTATGTCTCAAACATTTTCCTTGACTGGAAGGTCGCTGATGTCTTCTGTCAGGTCTTGAGTCAGGTATTCAGTTGATCTCTAGAGGTGGAAGGCAGAAGTATATCAATTGTTGAATTCAGGCTCAGATTTTATTCATGCAGCTTGAAACACAGCCACTGCCACCAGCTCACCATGGCACAAGGAATTCCCATCACAGGGCATTCCCTTCAATACATACTGCAAAGTGACCACAGTGCACACTGAAGGAGCTTGAACTGGGTTGACATTAGTCACAAAACATTTTATTACCTTTTATATGTATTCATTTCTCTTATCCAATCAAGTACTAGGCAATGTGGGTGCTCAGACTCAGATCAAAATTTGTCTGAGCAATAAGCTTTCAAAATGACACAACCAGCCATAAAATGCCAATCAGATGAGCCATACTTTCCCATGCATATGTCAGTAGGATACAATTCCAGTTCACCACATGACCATATGGCTGCTAATGGTGGAGATAGCCTGGACAGCACAACCATCTGTGAGTGTAATATCAATTAGACCATCTACTTATGACTGTACCTAATGTAAATACCAACAAAAAGGTTAAGTCATTTAGAAAAATTATGCAGACAGAAGAATGGGCTCAGTCAATTATCATCCAGCCTAACCATAACAATAAACATACAAATCACTAAAGAGATGACAATATACCCAGGAGTGACTGTGACACTGCCTTATGCTGACTGCTCAACTTTTCATCTGGACCTATCAATTCAAACACACTAGTTTTGCTTGGTGGTCATTCTTTCAGTCCTTTTGCCCTCCTGTAATTTCATATATACCTATGGATCAAGATATCAATGAATGCTTCATCAAAGTTTTGCTGACATGCTTAAGAACATGCAAACCTGTGACATGCTGATATGAATGAAGAATGGCAACCAGCAGTCACAGGTCTATAAGGATGATACCTACTGATGATACCTAGCCATCTTGCTTTAGGTAAGAGTTGATCCAGGTGACTTGACAAGGTGAAAGGGTACTGGATAGTTTAAAGAACCCATTGAAAGCCAGCATTATAGCATGTCACAATACCTATCTTTTATAAAACAATGGATACTCTGAGCCTTTCAGCCATCTGTTCAATCTGAATCGTTGATTCATAACTAAGATTGAATACATTAAATTGTACATCTTTGTAAGTCCTTCCGTTCAAAAGGTTCGGACTAAGTTAATTAAAAGATTTATACATGTTGCTTTCAATTTCAGTACCTATCACTATCACCAGTCGCAGTCACCACTTCAAACTCTCTGCAAGCTGGCCAGGGGCCACGCTGACGCCATTGCGTAAATTAGCACTCCACTTCTGGCTTGTCAAGAAAAAAGAGCATACAAAATCGTACTCTCGTCAATCGTGATTTACACAGAACAAAAATGTTACACTTTAAGCATTTATTTTCATTTTTCATTAATAATAAAAATAACCTGACAAACGCCAACCCACCTTCCTGTCCCTCGACGCGCGCATTGCACCATTGCACACGCGCATTCATTCGCGCACAATAAGTAACAGCTGCGTCGTATTTGATTTGTAGTATTCCTTACTTTCATTCTCTGTGGAGTTAATAATTATTTTTACTCAGAATATCTCATTATATTCATTCCAATGCCCTAATTTATTCAATTCTTATGAAAAGCACAAGAGACTTGGGTAGATTATTTTCAAGGAAAGATAAGAGATCAGAACAATGAACAATTACCACTACTATTTAATTTGTTTCGTTTATGGCGCCGTAAAGACGAATAATAATTTTCCAAAACCAATGAAAACACTCGACGACCGCGCTCTTGAGAGGTTGAGAGGTCGAGATAATAAAGTTATGTCGGTTATATGAACGCGATATAAGCCATTAGATAGGTACCTATCAAATCTATATCAAAGATATCAAGATACTGCACCATCCTACTAATTGATACTTTTCAAAATTTCACACAAACTTAAGGTAAATATTTATTAGCCTGTGTGGTCTTCATCTTAACTGTTGTCCTGTGGGGCTACAACGGCTACAACTATGTAATTGCGTCCTGCCAATGAAAAATTCCACATTTATGCATGCACACTAACTTCTTTGTATTTGTAACTTCAATAGTAGGACTGTTGAAATAGGGACAACGGTGAAAACAGGGCCCCTAGGGCAATTTGATCAAGGCTCTTGAAATGCACTCGACACCAACCATGTGACAACCTGAACCACAGTGTAGAAGGCGTAGAGAGGGGGAGAACTTCTTTAACAGTCACATGACCAAACATGCCCTCCGGCGCCCTGTTTCCACCGACGTCTTGAAACAGGACTGTGGGAAAACGTGAGCCTAATTAAAAGTATAGCCTCCATTCTGTTGTTTCAATCCTCAGGATAGTCTAATCCTGTCCTCCACACCTTGAACACCATGCTCCAGGCTGGATGGTCACTTTTATCCCACATGTGTACTGTGTAGCTCCACCTTAAGAGCAGGCCTATGGCCAGGTGCAAGGACTAATAGCTGGGTGGCCTCCCCAGCACATGATGGGCTTGCTCAACTACATCAGAGCACCAGGATGCCCACCTAGACCAATTTTCCCCCTAATCATTATCATCCTGCCAGCTTTGAAATGGTCTGGTTGGCAGAAAGAGCCCAACCTCCAAAAATATTAAAAAATATGGCACTGTTCTGACTTTGCATCCTCAAAGTAGTCAAATCCTTCTCCTTCACGCCACTGACCCCCTGTTCTTGGTTGTACAAGAACCTCCATTTGGCATAAGAGTCAGATTCAGGAGCAGGCTGCATGCTGTGGGGTGACAAGTTGCCAGGTGTGGTGGCCTGCCCAGTGGGATGGGTGTGATCCTGCAGGCACACCTGGCCCAGGGGCCCTGGGTACAGCTAGGATCCAGTTTTTATAGGTAATGCTGCCTTCCTTCATTTGTAGGTATTTTACAAGCACACAAGTAAAACATTGATGATCAGATATTTTTGTTTTGAAGTGTTTTAGTTCAGTATCATTTACAGATTTAAATTAGTGTATTTTGGTGTGAATTTAAAGAAAAAAGAAGAAATTTTGTCACTATTGTTCTTCCCATTTTTCAAATGTTGGTGAAGGCTGAGATTTTAGAAGTCCGTATCTCATATAAAGCTAGGAACTTAAAGCATAAAAGGATGAACATAAATTATAAAAGGAACATAAATACCTTTCTAGAATCAATGGAGTGGTCAATGTTAACCATTGATAAGTAAAATGCAGCATAATGTTAAAAGCATGTATTTATAATCTTTGACCAGTGATAATGTTTTTTCTTACAATATGAATGTTAATCCTCATCTTGAGATATCAGATTTATTTTTTCATGTGCTGCAAAGAATGTCACTTTCATTAGTGTATTATCTGTATAATATTGTTGTCCAAAATAAAAGTACTTAGTGTTTAGACGTGTGCTGTTACTCTTTGTTTATGTGTAAGTGCAAACGACTTTGTGGAAACGGTCATCAACAAAGGTGCAGCGAACCAATCCGCTCTCGTCGGCAGGCGATTCTGCCAGCGAGCGGCACCCTGGACTCTGGACTGTGTCGGCGCACCCGGCACCTGCCTCAACTCTCCCGTCGCGTCCGCTGCCGCCGCCGCGGCATAGACGACCGCCGCCATGGGCGTCAAGTCGTTTTTCATCGTGCAGGAGGCGCCGGCCAACGCGCTGTCGCTCAACAAGGACTTCAGCCAAGTGGTGATCGCTGGTAGAAACGTGTTCAAGGTACTGCACATTGAGGAAGACCGCTTCGTGGAGCGGCTCAACCTGCGCATCGGCAAGAGCCTGAACCTGTCGTTCTCCTCCAACGATGTAGTCTGGAACCCGTTTGACGAGACCCAGCTGGCCACGGCGGCCACCAACGGTCAGGTGGTGCTCTGGGACCTCAACAAGGCCAGTCGAAACAAACAGGATCACGTCTTCTCCGAACACAAGCGCACGTGCAACAAGGTGACGTTCCACCCTTCCGAGCCGCACGTGCTCGTCTCGGGCTCGCAGGACGGCACCATGAAACTGTTCGACGTCCGAAAACGTGACGTGGCCGTGACGTTCCAGGGGAACACAGAGAGCGTGCGTGACCTGCAGTTCAACCCTAGCCAGCCCAACACACTGGCGGCTGTGTCCGAGAACGGCCAGGTACAGCTATGGGACAAGGCGCGCGCAGACCGCTGCGTGCGCTCCCTGACCGCGCACAACGGGCCAGCGTACGCGTGCGACTGGCACCCGTCCCGAGCCGGCTGGCTGGCCACCGCCGGGCGAGACAAGGCCATCAAGATCTGGGACACGGTGAACGGAACCATCCGACTGGTGGGTACCATCCCCACCATGGCCAGCGTGGGTCGTGTGGTGTGGCGTCCGCAGCGCGAGCACCACATCGCCAGTGCGGCGCTACTCGTTGACTGCAGCATCAACGTCTGGGACAAACAGCGGCCCTTTATCCCGTTCGCGGCCTTCAGCGAGCACACGGACGTGACCACCGGCATTGCGTGGAAGGGCGACCCGCGCGTGTTCCTCTCCACCTCAAAGGACAGCACGCTGTACCTGCACCGGTTTGAGGACGCTGAGCGGCCGGCTGACCGCGCCAACCCGCACGGACTCTGTCTGTCGGCCGATGGTGATCTCGGAATCGCCGTGCGGCAGACGCCGGAGGCCGGCGGCCGGCCGCCGCGCCGCCCTCTCTCCAGCTCGGACTTGTTTCGACTGCGCCGATCAGTCCTCAGCACGGTCAGGGCTCCCACCGAGCCCGCACCGGTCTCCGACTGGCTCCAGGAGAGCGCTCGCCGCTACCTGCTGCACGGGCGCGCCGTGGCTGATATGTGCGAACACAACGCCGCCGTGGCTACCTCGCTGCGCCGCTACCAGGTGGCGCGCACGTGGCGTGTGGTGAAGCTGCTCTACACGTCCTCTCGTGAGCAGCCCGCCGGCCGTGCTACCTGGGAGGAGCGACCGGCGGGTGCTGACGGCGGTGCCGCCGATCCTGAGCCCAAGGCATCGCGGAATGTGTCAGGTGGAGGTGGGGAGACCAAAGCTGAGGACGCAGAAACGGACTGTGATGAGCCGGAGCCCGAACAAAATCTGGCCACGATCGCGTCCGGCCTGGCCAACGCGCAGGGTGACTTCTTCTTCGGTGACGGTGAGGTAAATGAGATGTGCCTGGATTATGACGACCTGGACGTGGCACCAGACTACACGCTGCCAACTGAGGCGTTCGAGCCGCGCCACGAATTAGCTGATGGCTCTCCGCCGCCCGAGAGTCTGCAGGTGGGCGCCGAGACCGCGGCCATCGAGCCGGCGGCGGCAGCGGCGGCGGCGGCCGCGCGCCTGCCAGCCAACCCTGCGGCCGTGGAACAGCTGAACCTGTCCCTGCTCGCCATCCCGGCGTCTCTGGTCGCCGACTGGCCGGTGGGGAGCGTGGTGGCTGACATGCTGCAGCACTACGCCGTGGACGGGGATGTGCAGACGGCTGTGTCAGTGATGGTGGTGCTGGGAGACCGGCTGCGGCCACACTTACAGTCAGCTGCCGCAGAGCACTGGTGTATGGCCTACCTAGAGCTTCTGGCCCGCTTTCAGCTGTGGAATGTGGCCACGGAGGTGGTGCGCCTGTCGCCAATCCCCACAGTTAGCTGTCTGAATCAGATGGTGCTGAAGCTGCAGTGTGGTCGGTGCGGCGCGGCGCTCGAGAGGACTGGATGGTGGTGTCACAAGTGCCACGCGCCCAGTACGTGCGCGTTGTGCCACCGCGTGGTGCGAGGACTGCAGGTCTGGTGCCAGGGCTGCGCACACGGTGGACATTTGAGCCACATGCGGCAGTGGTTTTCGTCTAATCGAATGTGTCCCAGTGGGTGCGGACATAAGTGTGTGCCAGTGAAATGACCGTGGCGTGAGATAGTCGTGGCGGTGACGTGTAATGACCGACGCAGGTCTGTGGTACACCAGACTCTGTGGATTTAAGGGGACATGTGAATCGGGGTGACACTATAGAACTGCGGCTGTGATATGTTACTAATGCCAGCAGGGTTATAAGTGAAAGCTTGTGTATGAGTGGTAATGGCCGTATGTTGCTAGCGAGTAGCGACCGCCATTTCCTGGTACTCCCTTTATCCTGTGCATTGTGTTGTGTACTCGTATCTAAGCTTGTCTCCTTTACTGCCTCATGTGTCAGGCCGGGGTTCGTGTTATTTCTACCATCTATCCGCTGGCTCCACAGGTGTAACCGCTCTGTGTACTCGACTCAGCGATGACGGCTGACACCGTGCCTCTGCGGCGCGTGCTGCTGCGCGCTGGGCCTACCACCGACCTCTCCGCTGCCATCGCACACTGGCGGCGGCTGGAGCCAGCGCCTCTGCTGGCAGCCGGCGCTCGCGTGCCGTCCCCCGCCGGGCCAGTGGAGGTGATCAGCTGCCACCCGACGCGCTCCGGTCGACTCCACCGCGACACCCGCCTGCTGGCCGGGCCGCCGCTGCCGCCGCCGCCGGCGAGCGCACGAGCCGCCACGCTCGCTCGCGTGGCTGGGTTCGTGGCTCGTCTGCTGGTCCCTGCCGCGCCGCCGCCGTTGCTGCTGGCGTTTGTGTGCCTGTGGGCGCTGCGGCGGCGGAGGACGGCGCCGCGTCGGCTCTCTGCCGTCAGCGATGCTGAGCTGCAGCGGCGAGCCCGCGGTGTCGCCGTCAGCGACACCCAGTCGACTGTGGTGGTGAGCAGTGGCGCCCTGCGGTGGCTGGGGGCCGCGCCTGGTCAGTGGTGGCGCTGTGAGCTGCGGACCCCCGTCGCCGGGACTCGTCAGGTGGGTCTTCAACTGGTGTCCGGAGACGTGCCGACCGATACCGCGCTCATCTCCAGCACCCTTTGGTGGAATCTGGCTTTACACCCCGATCGCAGCGCCGAGGGGGAGTTTACTGACGCCACGCTTCTTCCCCTAACCCCCGAGAGACCGCCTGTGGCACGGGTCGCCCGCCTGGCCCAGCTGTCTAGCCCGGCCCAGCTGCCGCTGGAGGAGTGCAGTGCTGTACTGGCTGCTCACTTCTCTCGCCCCCGGCTTCTAATGCCCGGTCAAGTACTGAGAACCGGCGGCCGGCCGGGGGAGAAGTCCGCCTGGTTCGTGGTACAGAGTGTCGAGCTGGAGACACCACACGGTGTAGCAGACGGAGGGACGGACGGATCGGCAGGAGTGCTGGCCTGCGCCGACCGGACGTCTGTATACCAGGTGTCTGACGTGGTGGGACGGGTGCCGCCGGCCGCACCCGTCACAGACACCCCCTGGGAGTCGGGAATGTTACCAGGTGAGACAGACGGGGAGAGATAAGTCCTGGGGCAGGGGTGGAGTGCTGTTAGGCGGTGCGTTGTTGGTTGGGATGTTTGGGTTGATTCAGAGAGTATGCCTGTTTTTGTAAAGTGTTTTGAAGCTAGTCCTTTCGAGGCGTGTATGGTGTAAGGGTGTTCCGAGTGATGCATGGTCTATGTTGAGGCTGTGTGTGTCCTTATTTATCCGGTTATCTGCCCTCTATCAGTGCATTTCAATTACCTATATGGGTGAAATGTCCGTTGTTTGCATGCTACGTTCAAATATTCAGTGATTGCAATATCGGGAAGCGTATCAAATATATACCAGCAGGGAACCTTGTCTGTTGTACACATCTCGTTTGAAAAAAGCTATCGCCGCTGCTGCTAAAGGCACTATGGTTAAAGTTCTCACTATACACTACACTCGAGGATGACATCCACCAATCCAAGATAACTTGTTAACGCTTGACGCCAAATATTTCGAAAGTTATCGGTCACATTTTCCCAATGTCCGCTTGCAGCACACTTTTGTCAGAGCACACCGCCTCACGGTCCTGCCCAGTGTCTGACCCTCTCCCCGTCATCAGCCGGGCTGGAGTCTGAGCTCCGTCAGCTCTGTCTGCTGCTGGCTCCGGGCGGCGCCCCTCGTCCCCTAGTCTCCCTCTGCGGTGAGCCCGGCTCGGGCCTGGACCGGCTGGTGGCGGTGGCCGCCTCCCGTCTCGGCCTGCACCTGGTGCCGGTCGACGGTCCGGCGCTGCTGGCTGACTCCAGCGGCGCCACGGCCAGTCGCGTCCACCAGGCGCTGAGCAGCGCGTCGCTCGGCCCCGGCCTCTGCCTGGTCCACCTGCGAGACGCCCACGTACTCGGCAGAGACCGTGAATCGTCCGGGCCGGACGCGCGAGTGGTGGCGGCTCTGCTAGAAGCGGCGGCTAACTTACCTGACTCGGCGGCACTGCTGCTGTCGGCGCCCTCCGGCGATCAGTTGGTGCATCAGCTGCGTGCACATGTCACTCACGAGGTCACACTGAGCGCGCCAGATGCAGAGAAGCGGGCGCGTATGCTGCGCTGGCTGTGTAGGCGGCATGGGGTGGCGCTGGACTGGATGAGTGACCGTCAGGTGGCGCTACAGACGGCGGGGTACCTGCTGGGCGACCTGGAGGCCGTGGTGACTCAGGCCAAATGGTGAGTCGAACGGGGAAGCTGGGCATGGTGGGTGGACGCTGCTGGGTGATAATGTGTTCGGGTGACGTTGGATGCGTGTGATACCAAGATAATTGTGTCATTCTGCGACGAGTTCACCTACAACATCCTGAGAAAGGAGAATGTTCGTTCAAAGAAAATAAGCTCAACTTGTTCAAAACAAACCAGAAACATCGGAATGAATTTAGTGAAGCTATTATAAAAACATAAGAATCAATGTCGTTCCTCGAATTCATTTTTCGCGAGTAGGCTTGTCATTAGCACGTCGTCGAGTAGCTAATAGTTACACCTCCGTCATTAATTTAACCCCACTTCTCTCCCTCCAGCTCTGCCCTGGCCCGTCTGGACGAGTGGTGTTCTAAATGCGGGGTCTCCCCGCCCGTCCGGCCTCCCCCGCTCTCGCTGGACTCACAAGACATCCAGGCGGGGCTCGGTAAGGAAAACTGGTGCGATTTGACAATCTCCCATAAAATATGAAAACAGCAGCTGATACTCGCGTGCATGTAACTCCAACTTGACTGTAATTATTTATACGTTTTGTTCTGCTATTTCATTTTGTTACGATGGTTGTTTGACAACATATTCGAATATAAGTACTCCCTACCATAATGAATCTATCTCATTCTGACTGAACTAACTACACCTCACCATATAACACCGTTCTGTCCTCGCCGTCCTCCCGTCAGGTTTTGTGCGCGCTCGTCAGGCCGAGGTGGCTGGCTCGCCGCAGATTCCCGACACGCGCTGGCAGGACGTGGGCGGCCTGGGTCAGGTCAAACGAGAGGTGGTGGACCTGATACAGCTGCCGCTGGCCCGGCCTGAGCTGTTCGCCGGGGCCGCCGCCAGATCAGGTCAGTCGCGGCAGGTGTAGGTCGGGAGCTGGACACTGTGACTGGTAACATATCCAGTTTGAGGTAGTAGGCTAATAGGGACAGATGAATGTAATTGTTTGCGACAGTTGTTGGTTACGTCAGGTCATTGGTAGCTGTTATTTACATCAGTGTCACCTGCAGGCCAGGTGAGGGCAGTGTCTGTATCTGTAAGGCATGCTATTGATAGTTATTATGCCTGCATCTCTCGCCGTGTTACCAGCTCAGCTGACACCCACCCACCCCCGCTATCTACAGGTATCCTTCTGTACGGCCCTCCTGGTACCGGTAAGACGCTGGTGGCCAAAGCTGTGGCCACCGAGTGCAGACTGAACTTCCTCAGCGTCAAGGGTCCCGAGCTCATCAACATGTACGTCGGGCAGAGCGAGGCCAACGTCAGGGACGGTGAGTCATGGGATTCGTGTCATACAAATATTGATATTTGCTATTGATGTGAGACCAGCTGGCTCTCAGACAATTTTCGATGCATCATTCGACCTTTTACTAGGAACCGATGACCAATGCAGCCCTTCGCCGTCAAAATTCAAGGCCCACATGTTTTTTTAGACACACGTTTGTACTGTGTTGATGGTTGAAGCTTATTTTAGTTAGCTGATTTGGTTAGCTCGGTGCCGTGCCCGTGCTATCCCGGTCTGTTCTATATATTGTGTTTTCGGTAGTCACTCGTTCAGTGTATCTCACTTTGTGAGCTCCCAGAGCCCATTTTCCCTGACCCCTCCGTCCCCTCCCTCAGTGTTCCGACGTGCCCGGGACGCGGCGCCTGCCGTGGTGTTCTTTGACGAGCTGGACTCGCTGGCTCCGAACCGCGGCCGCACGGGTGACTCGGGAGGGGTGATGGACAGGTGAGTGTGAACTGCGACCGGTACAACGAGCTGCAGTACTGCCGCGCGCTCGTTAGCATAGGTTTTTCCCAGTCCGCATCATATTGAAGAAATTTTAGCTTAGTGTTATTATGAGGGCTAGGTAAATTTTTAACTCGGAGTGCTTGGAAAATCATTTGCTAAATCGAATAATTGATCACCATTTGTATTCGTATATCACATTATGCGCCCCTTCGTGGCATAAGTGGGCACTGGGCATCCTATGAATAGGTATGTCTCAATACGGGTCTCGCTCCCCGTTCCTTCCTTTTTTCTTAGAGTAGTGTCTGAGGTCTTCGCGGTGTCTCGATCCCTCCCTATGTATCACAGAGCTATGTGCTCACTGTTCCCATAGAGTGGTATCCCAGTTCCTCTCGGAGCTGGACGGAGCGGTAACCGGTGGTCAGGTGTACGTCATCGGGGCCACCAACCGACCCGACCTGATCGACCCGGCGCTGCTGCGACCGGGACGGTTCGACCGGCTGCTGTACCTGGGTGCCAGCCGGGACCGCGACTCACACACGGCCATACTGCGCGCCCAGACACGACGGTGAGCACGAATGGCAACTGTTACAGGTGGCCTAGAGATGTGATCATCAAATAAATTACATTTTTTCAAGTTGGTAACGCGTTGTGATTATAGATACATAATGAAAATTTAGTATGACATGTAAAAATCATAAAAGTAACCCGAAATTTTATGTTGCTTCAAATCATAATCAGTGTCCATAATCAAATCATGACCATAATCAGTGACCAACGGCAGCTCATCGTGTGACATCTCAACAGATCTTGCTACTCTGAATTAACCTGCTACCTTACAATGTACCTGTGACCTGTCTTCTGACCTCCGACCTTCCCCAGTCTGCCGCTGGCCGGTGACGTTTCTCTGGAGGAGGTGGTGTCCCGACTACCCGAGGCGCTCACCGGAGCCGATGTGTACGCCCTCTGTGAACAGGCCACCCGTGCAGCGCTGGACCGGGCGGTGCTCAGCGTTGAGGCAGGTACGGTACGCTACAGGGCGGGGAGATAGGGTAGGGGTGAGAGATCGGGTGTTGTGTACAGGCAGGGAGGAATGGTTTTGTTGGTGGAGAGTTTAGAGACCCGAGTCGTTTCGAGAGTCGAGTGTGGTCGTTATTACTTATTAGTCACTCATTACAGACAGGGATGATGGTGTGTAGCGTGAATGTGGAAAGTCCATCGAAAGGAAGGCCAATGATCATCGATGATATTTAGGCACCTCCCCATAAATACGTTATGAAACCTCCCAGAATGCAACCGTGACTTTATTATTATACCATGCGCCCGTTTACACACGAGGCTGAAGCTTTGGAATGTTGCTGGATTTTTAGGATTGTGTGTTATGAGCTCCCGAATAAGTTGAATGATTGTGTAGCATATTCGATACATCAAGGTGATACCTTGGACAGCAAACTCGGAGCCTCTTCTGCCCTTGAATCCATGACTGTCATTACGCCTGAGTCGCCTGTATCTTGCTTATTGTCTCCTAATCCGTGTCCCATTGAACAACCGTCCCCTCCCCGCTCTACTTGGCAGGTGCTGCGGCCGAGGACTCGGTTCCGATCGAGGTGCGTCAGTCGGACCTGCTGTCAGCCGCCGACTCTCTGGCTCCCTCGCTGTCCCCTGCTCAGCTGGCCGAGTACGAACTGCTGCGGACACGTATCGAGGGTAACTGATGGGACGTTTATATATACCGTGACAGTGGTCAGCAGATGAGGAGGGATGGGAAGGAGGGAAGGGAGGCTAAGAGGTCAGAGGTCGGGTCATGTGTTACACGTGTAATTTGAATTTGTCGTGTATGTAGGTAGGGTGCCTCTTATAGACATTTACGCGTTTGTGATGTATGATATAATTCAGCATGTGGGAAATAGTATGTGTCAGGTAATTTAAGCATGTAATCAGTGCCACTCAGGGCAGGCTGGAAGGGGTCCCCATTTCTAGAAAGCGAGTACGCCAATGCGCTGCTGTTATTTGAAAAGTAAGTTCATTTCAATTATTTATCATATCTTGATTATGGGTTAGTTATTGTACGTTTGAGAGGGCTGTGACGCTCATATGAGAGATAATACATGGCTAGTTTAGAATAACTGGAATTTTACCTATCTTGGTCACCCCCCCCCCCCCAATTTGTTTATATTTGTTAACTTTAGCTAAACAGCATACATTGGTCAGTAAAGCTTCGGGGAACACAACATCGAAGGCAGGGATACTAATATGCCTTTGTAGTTTGGACCACATCGACATAATATGTAGGCTTTGCTGGTTACTCCGCAAAATGTCGCCGATTGGTGACAGTCTGAGGTTGAGCGGCGACTTGAGGCTAACACCGGGTGCACTCGTGGTGTAAACACTAGTGCAGCGTCCACGACATACACATTACACTTGTGGCCCGGAAAACATTCAGCGGTATTTGGCGTGTCTCGTGCCTTACTTAGATTAGCGTACAGCATACTGCGAGTATGGTTACTGATTCATATGAATAACTTACGAATGGATGGTAATTGAAGAATATGACTGCAGTCAGCAATGGTACTATTTCTAGTTTTATTGACGGCGTTGAGGATGACATTTTAAACACGAATTACTAGAACGAACTTCCGGATTATTCCTTGATCTGGCTTTGGCATTATTCAACTTCTTTAGTGCCCTGCTTCATACATTTCAATCTCTCGTCTCAATCTCTTATCAAATTCGCCTTCATCTTTTGAAACCATTGCCGATATGAATGTCAATGACGGCTACCGCTGAGCTCCTGATGTGGTACTCGCATTCTCCCTGTGTTTGTTAGCTAACTGACAACGATCGTTGCGTGTGATCATGATCATGATCATGATCAATGATCATGTGTATTGTGTACCAGCAAAGTACTGTTTGGCTGAAGTGATAAACGTCGATGACACGGTGAAAATGGCAGACGAGATGGTGCTGACAAAATGAAACATGTATGCACGCCTCGAAAAGAAACTGTGGTCACATATGCGAGCAAACAAGTACAGTTTATCACAATAATAAAGTATATTTGTCTATAGGCATCATTCGGTGCATCGACAAAATTAATCAATCTTTTACGACCCTTATGTATACCAAGCACTGAGTAAAGCTCCAGTTCGTGTACGACACTCGCAACATTTTCAGGCACAAAGTCCCCTGGTCATACGAATGCTTACGCACTGAGTACTTGCTATCGCTCGTCGTAGTTTCGTGAACCAAAACATTATGACTAGGATCCACTGTTATCAAAAGCTGGAAGGCTCTGTAGTGAAGTGTTGGTAACAGGCATCCTGGTGTAAAGCACGCCAGCGACGGGAGACATTTGATTTGATGCACGTTATTGATTGGAGTGGTCAGTAGCCACGCGTTGAGTACAACTCGCTCGCTTTGCGCTCTATGACTATACCGACAATACTACGACACGAGTAATTACCCCTGCAGAAGACTAGCGGTTTCTGAGAACTAGTCATCTTCTAGCTGACGAGCATCACGCAGTTGTACTGCTGGTTGTAGTCCTATCGCCAAATCCTAGCCACCACTATGCATCACCAGCGAAAAAACGAGATCGCACTACCTCGAAACCATCTGCAAAAATAATAAACGACTTCTCTTCGACGAGGGGTGACGTCACTAACTATGACGTCACTTACAGTCTGACCCGGGGCGGGTGTCGGAGAGTTCACCTGCCATCTCTCGACACACGGCTTCATAGCTGGGCGGTCCTAACGGCGTCAGAGCCTCGTAGGGCGGCGGCGCCTCCAGCGGCGTCTCCGGCTTGTTCTCCGGCTGAGGCGGAGCGCTCGGGACCGGTGAGGCGGCGGACGTTGGGTGAGAAGAGTCCGGCGGACGGTACCCGTACCGGGAGTACGGGACCCGCTGGGTACTGGCGGGCGCCGCCCGGGTCTCCGGCGGGCGATAACCGTACCGCGAGTACGGAATCCGCTCAGTAGTTGTACCGGTCCTGGCCACAGAGTCATAGAGTCAACAGGGAGTCACTGGGAGCATTAGCGTCGCCACGGGGGGGCAAGCGGGGCAGCTTGCCCCCCCAACCTCGGACCGGGCACCCCCTGAGATCGATACAGATCCGATGAGATTTTGGAGTCGGGAAAAAATGGGGGTACCTTTCTGAGAATGCCTGTGAGGTCAGACTCGTTCAAGCCAGAGTCGGAGTCGCAGTCGCCAACATCGTCAAAACACCGACTCCAGACTCGGAAGTGTCAATACTGTGATTCATTTCATGTTCCTCGTTGGTTTTTTATTACATTTTATAGCTGATTTTCATAAGTTTTGAAGTGCTGATACAAAATTTGCGTTCAAAGCGTGACACTGAATCTTCGAGCCTTTCTCAACTCTCGTCAAATGTCTGCGACAGACTCAAGTACCGTTCAAGTGCCACAGGGCTCATGACTGCTTGCTTTTCACACAGGCTCCGAAGGAGCTCCACTGAGCTCTAGGAAGCCTTCAGAGGGCCCAAACCGGCCTCTGAGAGTCCCACTGGTGTTTATATTCTCAAAGGAATCTTTGAGGACCTTACACATGCGTAGACCTCTGAAGGGCCACACGGATCTTTGAGGATACTTTCAAATATTTCTGAGAACCTTAGGCCTCTGATAGCTCAGCCGAGCTTTTGAGGCGACAGATTTTGCTGAGCCTAAGCCTGCAGTTTAGGGGTCACGACTCGGGTGTGCCTCTGAGGGTCCCAGCACATGTTTCTTATGTCCCTATGTAGGGTCCTTAGGGATTCGACACAGACCTCCAGGGTTCACACTGCTATTTGAGGGCTCCCTGCTCACCCTGGGCCTGGTCTCTTAGCGCCCGCCGCCGGCGCCGCCCACACTGGCTTCTGAGGGTCCCACCTTGGGCTCGGAAAGCCCTAAAGCACCACATATGTACACGTAACTATTTGGGGTGACCAGCGCCGATTTTCAGGATCCTAAGCAGGCTTCTGAGAGCCCACACTGACCCTGAGTGGCCTAAAATGGCCTGGAAGTCCCAAGCCTATCGCTAAAGGATCCCTTGCCGCTATGCCGTGCGAAATTTTGGTTCCGTTAAACGTCTTTTCTTCGCGTTTGCAGCGCTTCCCTATACACGAAAAACGAGAAACGTTTTGTTCACACTACACCTCCTCTCACTGGAGCAAAGATGAATTACTTCCGATTCACACTTCCGACATTCACTCTCCGCTGAAAGCCCTACTTAGCTTCAATCGGCGGCTGGGATAAGCCCTATGCATTTTACGTAGAACCTCTGCATGCATGCGTGAATGAAAGTTTCAGCAAGGTGATTCGCTTAAGCTGAGCGTTTAACCTTTTTATGATCATGAGCGACGAGCGTCTGCACAGGGGCTCTCCAGAGTGCGTCGGCAAGCGCAGCCATTGTGATTCTACCGGTCGTTTTTTGTTCAAAAATTTAAAAAAAAATAAATTTTCTGTAAAAAAAAATGGCAAGTCATAGCTACAAGGAAAACCTTGTCACCATCGTATTCCTCGCACCATTGCGCGTTGAATGATATGTAAAATGAATGAGTAACGACTGGAGGAAGGCAAGATTTAACGTTGATTTTGCCCCCCCCAACCGAAAATCTCTGGCGACGCCTATGACTGGGAGTCACGTGAGGGTCACCGTCATCAGAGTCACGGGTCACACGAGAGTCCACGCCTGCAGGGAGTTACCAGCGAGTAACAGATTCACTGCGGATCAAAACAGTCGCAGTATCACCCCTGCTCCGCGACGGAATCGATTGTGTGACGTCACCCGGTCGGAGTGACGTCACTCAGTTGACCGCCTTCGGACTCGGCCAGCACTGATGACAGGCGATGCAAACAAACATAAATTGTCAAATTCGATGAAAACAGGATATGAAAGCTATAACTGCAATTCAAATATTTTTCAGTGTGATTGTTTAGGTAGCTGGCTGCGTGGCGTAGTGGTTAGCGCACTTGCCTCGCGTTCCAAGAACTTAGCTGGGTGATTTCTTGAGTTGACGAGTCAACTGAATTTCAACTCATGCCCCTGGATGTTTAACGAACCAACCTTTTACGACGCCCCAACTGCTGCCTGACAGGGATGCGCGGGTAACGTAACCATGGCCCGATGACGATCTCGTTTCTACCCTCAAGTTCGAGCCTCCATCGACTGTAAACACCTACCGATCTACCAGTCTCTCCACTCTCCAGCTGCCTGACTGACCTGCCGTCGGCCTCCTCTCCATCCTCGGAGCCGGCGCTGGTGTCTTCTGTCGAGTTCCTGCAGCAGCACCAGCAGAGGAGACAGAGGAAGCTACAGACCGCCGCTAGGCCTACCAACACCTCCAGGCTGCTGCTCACCCACTCCATAGGGTCCTCGGGCTCCGGCGCAGCGGTGGTTGAAGTGGTGGTCGTTGTGGTTGTTGTAGTCGTTGTGGGAGGCGGGTACGGCTTAGACATGTCGATACCGTTCATTTCACAGAAAATGTTGGGCATATTGCCGGAGAGGCAGGAGCAATAGGCGGTGTCCTTGAACGTGGTGAAGCCGCGGCGCTTCCTTTGCTCGCTTAAACATTTGCGATACACCCTCCCCTTCTCCTTGTATGTCGCCATGGTGGTTGGTGAGAACTGACGGCGAGACCTCAGAACCAATGGTGGGCTGCCGCCGGTGGAGATATCACACTACTTCCAACACCACCCACGTCACAGAGCAGACGGCAGGCACCGAGGCCGACTCTGGGCCAGG
Source organism: Amphibalanus amphitrite (assembly GCF_019059575.1). NCBI lineage: Eukaryota > Metazoa > Arthropoda > Thecostraca > Balanomorpha > Balanidae > Amphibalanus > Amphibalanus amphitrite. The sequence goes on along the minus strand of NW_024882756.1, from coordinate 100,824 downwards.
CGCCGGCACCGGCGGGGTCTCACTCCAGTGTTTGGGCATTCGCCCAAAACCGGTCGTCGGCGCCCGTGCCCTTGGCGCTGCCCGGACCTGGCAGCGGGCCAGGATCGATTGGACGCTGTCAGAGACATCTGTTGGAGGTTATAGAAGTGACAGAGGTACGGTCTGGCTCGAATGTCATGAATGACTTGTTTTAGGCTGAAACAACAGTGCACGTGCACCGCACCTCGCTTGGTAGCAATATGGTTTGCAATTTCTGCGATGACGAGCTTTAGTTCAGTGCAATTTTTAAGACCAATAGTACTTGAGCATGGTCGACTAGCTTGGGGGCCTGTCATCTGGGGATCAGGGTTCGATTCTGGGTACCTCCCGCTCCTCATTAGCATGCTCTTGGCATGCTCAATAGTCTACCACGAGTGGGATTTTCATGAAATATGTAACGATCACTGGTAGCGTTCACGAAGAGTGTGGGCAAGTCGGGGTTATGTCTGTTTCCTAGAAATGAAAATGAACAGCAGTTACCGCTGTTTCGTAGAGGTGTCGCCCACATCGCTCTGACATTGTGTAGGGGGCGTGCAAGTAAACGCATCCGACATTCCTGAGTTTCTGGTGAGGGCTGCGAGGGCACCGACGCGACGGCGGCATGCAGGTAATATCGAGAGCAAATCTGAACTGGCTAGCATGTAAACAACCCAGCAAACAGCACCGAAAACCAGCCTTATTTGTTGTCTAAGCATTTATCACGGGCCCCTCGTTAAGTAAACCAACCGCTCTGCACCGAACCAGACCACTACCTGAAACGCCGCCGTTTCCGGTGCACGGAAGCCGTTTACAAGCCGATGTCGCCAGCATCCCGAGCAAGGAGCTTCTGGTCGTTTATGCCACAGAGACGTCAAGAGCATGTGGGCGAGTTAGTGGAGACAATGCAGGCATCAGGGCCGATTGACTCGCCGGGTGGTTGGTTCGTCGATAGACCCGAACCGACTAATAAGTTGTTTACGTTCAGTGCACAGTGACACGGTGATAAGTAACTTATATGCGTAGCTGGCCAAAATGTCTCTTTATTCGTCTTCCTGACTTGTAAGCTAGAAGCTGTCGAGTTTTTCCTTCATCTTTCTAACAGCTGCATTGCTTAGGGTGAACATATCTTTATTTAATTATACCCTAACCGAGGTCAGATACCGGTAAGCACACTGTGAATAGACCGAAGCACATGCTACAGTGACTCCTTCCCCGAATCGTCTCGGCTCCTCTCCCCAGCCGTCTCGACCGCCGCGTGCCTCAGCCGCACTCATTTGTCACCACCCCTTTGGCTCGACAAGCCCACAGCCGCGCGAAAGTGAGCTCGGGTCAGTCTCTCCCACCCAGCGAGCTTTTCCGTCTGCCAGAGCCGACGCGAAGGAATTTGACAGCATCGACCGGCGCGCCATTCTGGCCGCACCCGCGCCACTCTGGTCTCACCCTCGTCACGTCTGCCGCCCGCCGCCGGCGCCGCGTTCCATACGATTGACCTACTCGTCGACAGAGGGTGGAATTACTGTGGTCACGGCATGGCATATCGGCACACATCGGCCAGATGAAACCGAAAATACTTTCACGGTCAGCAGCCGTGCCAGAGGGAGGGAGGGAGGGAGAGAGAGAGAGAGAGAGAGAGAGAGAGGGGGGGGGGGAGAGAGAGAGGGCGACAGGCGGGCGCCACGTAAGACTCGTGAGAGCTCGACAATCAATATCCTGTCGTGCTGTTGGGGGCGGTTGGCCCTAATGTTTCGGAGCTGTGAGAAGTAAGGCTGAGCACAAGCTGCTCGCAAGTGGAACCTATACATAGAAGTACCGAGACGGAGACAGAATTATTGGCCACAGACACGCAGCCCAACATACACAAAAAGAAAAAAGAAATAGAAGTGTGGTCAACAATCATGAATATTGAATCCCTCCTAACACCAGGTTGAATGTTTGGGTTTCTATCGACAGCTGAATCGGAAAATGGCACAAGTTACCGCGTCCACCGGTGCTTTGGACGAGACTGGAAGAGACGGGAGGACGGGCCAGACGATCGGAAACGGGAGGAAAAGAACTGTTGCCCTAGCAAACCGGCGGGAACAGGGGAGGGGATTGGGTGGAATGAATTGTCCTTTGATGACCTCTGGTGACCTGATCTCTGACCTTACCGAAAAATACCTGTATTGCTTTACTCGTAATTTTGATATTTTTCGGATTCCGTTTACTGCTTGCCGCTTCGTGCAGCTCAGGGACCGAGTTTAGGGGACGTTGAATTGGCTGACCGTGGCTCGATGCGTTACGATCAGACCACCGCCCTGGCGCAGCTGGCAAATGAATGCATGATCATTGATACCTCGCATTTCACTATATTACCCGACCTGCCGCCTGCCACCACGCTCTGAACTGAACAGTCTCTCCCTGAAGTGGGTGGGGTCGATCGGTCGGTCCGCCGCGCTGGACCCAGCTCTCCCACATCGTTAGCATTCCCTGAGTGTCGCCCGGGCCGACCGGGGAGGGAAGTGAAACGGGGACCGGTCGGCGGTAGCGGCGACCCGCCCCGGCCACCCCGCGGCCCGTGCAGAGGCGCTGGAGCGAACAGCAGTGCCCCGTGGCGACGATCTTGCGCCTTCTCGCTTTTCCTGGGTGGGGTTCATGAGCCTGGGGTCCAGTGAGGTGTGGTGGAGCTATGTTAGGAGGGGCTCCCGATTACCAAATATGGAGTTGAACTAGTTACTAAGACGATACTTTGGCTTGGCAATCTCGTATGCATTCTTGGTCTCATTAATATCAAAATGTAGCGAAATATTCCAACGAACTTGTGCTGACTTATCTCGGAAAGTCGGTCAGTCGTCACGCCCTTTTCCTCCTTTAGCCCAAAACAAAGATATCACCGAGATTCCTATGTAACTTTAAATACCCGGCTGTGCCTACAGCTCACACAAAAACTAGTGGCCTCCACGCCTTCCCACTGTTGCCAAAAGGATTTCTCCCGGTGGTCATTGTCTGTGAGACTTGTTTACTGTTTGCATTCCTAAAGTAACAGGGAACTTGACCACCTTGCTAGGCCAGCTGGGTCAAAAAAGCGACACAATGCCTGGCTGCTCGAGGTGAATGGCACGGTTGGCTTACTGCGGACCTGACCTGGGCTGGATGACAATAAAAAAAAAAAACGTAGGTAGGTATGTGTGTTTGCACAATGCACATGTAAACCATGGACGCACCTCAAAAATGGTAGGTACTATTGATTTCGCTCGTCGTTGGCTGTAGGCAAGTAGGCCTTGTAGATATACGCAGTACGCACGATATCCCGCGAAAGGGCTACTCGTAGTCGACTGCCGACTGTCAGCCACTCGGTCTCAGTCACTTGTCAGAACTCCAGTAGCATGCATGCTACTGCACGATGCGGATGATATGGAAATCGGCTAATGTATCACTCGTCGTGGTCTTGTCCTTGACCAGGTTTTGACCGTTTGGGGTTGATGCAGACTCGTCCTACAGCAGTGATTATAATATGAGTAGTCTTTTCTTGTATGCATTTGCCGTAGATACCTACGAGAACACAATTGTTAGCGGCGTCTGGCTGTGAGCTGATTTATTTCAAAGGTTTACAATTTTAGCCTTACAAAATGTCGTTGCTGGCTTGTGACACGAAGCCAAAAACAATCAAAGTGCTTCATCGGACGAAACTCGATCCTGACGACAGGTGTTGAACCGTTGTCCGTTCCCATCGAATGTAACTTTGAATAAGTATGTGTATTGTGTAGCGGGCGTTTTGCGTTTTTTTTGCGGTGTTTGTGTTTGGCGGCGGGCGGGCGGGCGTTGCGGGTGGATTTGTTTTTTGCGATGTTTGCGGTGTTAAATTTGTTTGCGGTTGGCGGCCGCTTTTTTGTTTCTTTTTTTTTGCGGTGTTTGCTTTTGGCGGCGGGCGGGCGATTTTTAGGCGTTTTCGGTTGGCGGTTAGCGGGCGTGCGACGCGGGCGTTGTTTATTTTTTGCGGTGTTTTTGCGTTTTTTTTTTGCGATTTGTGGCAGGCGTATGATTATTTATTGTTTTTATTTGCGACGTTTGCGTTGGCGTTTCGGGCGTGCGTTTTGTGCGTTTTGCGGTGTTTGCATTTTGCGGCGGGCGGGCGTTTTTTTCGCAATTCAAAGTCCAAACCTTCGGGCCACAGCGCTCCTCGAAAAGCGCTGCCCTCGAGTAACACAAGAAAAAACTTGAAACCTGCAATTTCTATTCATTTAAGGATTTTTTGTTTCTTTTCTGTACTTCCTTTTTCCCTCGCCTTCACACCTTTCCGGTTTTCTTTTAATATACCTATACTGTGTGTTTTTGCGAAAGTCTCATCGTCTTCTGCTATCAACAAAACTTAAATATTGGCGAATGCTTCAACCGATCACCAATTTTTCTACCCCAGCTCGCCACGGTCCGTCCTGACCTCGCGCCCACCACCACATGACCCGTCTCCGGTGTGCACTGGACCGCTGAAATGTGCAACACCACCCAGAACTTCAGCAATGCGTAAAACCAGCTGAGAGTGACCCAACCTCGCTCCAGGCAGGCCGCAATGTCATCCGTGCGGCGGAGCAGCTCTCAGAGTTTCTACTCAAGTGAAACGAATGGTGCCCCAGCCAGCACATGCCTGAGAAACTCCCACTGAAGCTGGGTGGGAGGTGGTGTAGATAGCGCTACAGAGCAAGGTCTTACGTTCAACTTGGGCGGATATGACCATTGCGTGGCTAGCATTGACTGAACTAGCCATCAAAGCATTGACCACCGCCTGGATTATTGATTGGTTTCAGCTATAAATAAAATAGCTAACTCGTAAAAAAATCACGTGAACCCCATGTGAGCCCTGACCCAGCACGGGCAGATGAGTGTAATTGGAGCAGCTCAACGACTCACCACTACTCTGGCTTTTCATCTGCACGAGGCCCATGCTGTGGTCTACGAGTGAATATGCCAAAAGGAAGGTCCAAAAGTGAGCAAGACTACTTGCTTCCTTTGCCAGAATATGCCTAATAACTCGAGATTTTATTTCTAATTTTGGTAAATTCAATTTCTCCATAGGTACAGATAATCGCGTTTTTTTCTCATTTATTTGCGTTCCGAAATTGGATGCCTACGGATAAAGTCCTATATGCATTATGCAGTAAGCGATAAGCGAGCGCGGCTTTAACGGCGCTCCTTTCAAAAGAAGTATATTTGTTTATGTGTAACTCGAGTGGCGTCATCCAGCAGCTTATGAAAGAAGTTTGTTAGTGGCTTGGCTTCCGTGGTTCACAGTTCATGTGAAGTCCATCACTAACAACGTCACCTCGTTTATGTTTGAACTTATGTTTATGGTGTTTTGCATCAACAGAATAAACCATTTTCACTTCTGCCAGCGGTGATTCATTCTTTACACTTCACAGGAAGTGATATTTCCATCGTCGCTGCAGCAAATTACCGTTAACGTTAACACTTAACAGCAAACATGTAGGTATGTACGTACACCTTAACCACATCTTGCAGTCAGTTTGACTTAACGCTGGCTACGTTGATGAATCTCGTGTCCTTCTAGGATATTCAGAGTCAGAATCTCGGGTTCCTCTGTTGAGGACGCTGTTTTAGCTTACTGGACACATTTCCGAGCGGTAAACAGACAGTCGTATGGAGACAAAACAAGCAAACGAAACTTTCAACGAGAGGAATAGGTTATAGCACCACACATGAATTTTTCAGCTTATTTTAGGCAACCGTCAGGTCGAGGTCGGGTCATCTGTAAATCTTCCTTTGTTTCTACATCAAACACTTCCAATTCCATTCCATGCCCGAACTATGAAAAGTTGAGAGACGGAATTTAGCCAGAATTTAATTAGTTATAGGTAGGGGAGAGCGGGGAGAGTTGTATCATGTCCAAGTTGTATCAGGGCGAATTGTGCCAAACTTATCCAATAGATAGCGCTCGTGACACGACCAGCCGACGAGGTTTTCCGGGCGCCATCTTTCCCTGTTCTGTCGTGTGGCTGGGTGGACGCGTCTTTAGGTGAGAGCCGATTTTATGTTTTTTTAATGTCATTCTAAAAAAATGAGTTGCAAGAAAATGTGTGTTTTGGGCATTTAGATGTGCACGAATTTGAAAGATCTCCGTAGCGGTGGTGAGGGTAGGTTCTAAGGCTGCGTTAGTGAAAATGGATTTCTCCAGCTGTCCGCTGATTTTGAGCACGAGGATGTTTTTTCCAAGATGGCGGCGAGGTACATGTTGTATCAGAGCCGGGTGGGGTATGTTGTAACATGTATGTATTGTATGTATGGGTATGTTGCTTTTGATCGCGAAAGCTAAGCCCTGTCTCGCGTTTGTAGGTAGCTAGTCAATACTCGTTCCATTTCGGCACAATGTGTTGGCTTCTTTGCTCTTAACGGGCCACTTTTGCATCTAGTCTGTTGATGTTTCGTTCGTTTCGATGTTTCGTTCGGATTGCATTGACCTAAGTTTGGTCTAATAAAAGTGAAGCCTTTGAGCATATACATTGTATTAACCCCATTTAATGTTGTTGTTATGTTCAAAACCAGTAGCAAGCACACTCCCTGAAACGTGAAATACCTAGTGATACAAATTACCCCACCTTGTGATACAACTCACCCAAGCCATGGGGCAAGTTGTATCAAAAACATTGTTCTATTCGGCAGACCGTAGAAGAAAAACTGGTAGAGGTAGCGGAAAAGTTACTTTGCACAAAAAAGCAGAAGAATCAAGGAAGGAGATAGTATGGAAATAATGAGTTTATCACGGATAGTTACGAGGTTATGGGTCTCGGAGTAAAAACTGATACAACCCACCCCACTCTCCCCTACAGACTTCAAAGTCAAACTCATATGAAGTCGCCAAAGGTCATCACAAACCAGCGATGGCCGATGTGTGGTATAATGTGAAGCATGTTTCGTTTGCTAAATTTCTCCAAATTCAATGGCAATACTGTATCAATACAAGTGAATAACTTTCTAACCAGCTATATGGTTAAATTAGAACTGAATTGGACCAAATATAGGGAAAGTTTAGGTCAGAGTCAGACCAATTTCACGTGCGTGCGCTTGTACCTAACGTTTACCGTGCGATCGTGCGCGTACCTTTCAGCGAAAATAACGGTTGATACTACCCACACAATGCCAAGCTGTCCTTTCAAAGCGAGCGAATCTTCCAAAAGCCTTCTGAGCTGTAAATCCCCTGCGACTCCAACCGTGAGTTCGTTCGCAGAGTTATTGCTTACTGTCGGCCGCTGGAGATCAGGGGTCAGTGTTCTATTGATTCGTCTGGAAACGTCGGCCGAATGTAGCCCTGGTCCACTGAGGACATCGCTCCTGACGAAGAACAGACGGCCGCGCCCGGTGGCCGTATATCGAATTATTCATGACATGGTCAATTGGTCATAACAGTGGTAAGACCTTATATCGAATATGAACGGCAGGTATGAGAAGGGTCGGACAAGTCGATGCTGGAGCAGAGGATCGCGTGGTGTTTGGCGGTGGTCAGCCTCGATTTCGGGTGTATATTTGGAAAAAATCCTTCTCTGCATTTAACCTTGATCCCCTTTTGTAACTTTATTTGACTCTGTCCCTTCAGCATGAATTTGTCAGATAATATAGAGTTAAAGCACACAGGGATGTACAATTGAGGAAAAGTGCAGGAAAGTTAAAGAGAAACTCTTTCGATCATGCAAGACATTTTGAATTAGCTATTGCTGTGTCGAAGCTATCTGAACACTGCTGTATTTTTCTGTTTTCACCGTCCACATGCCTTCACTCGGTCGGTCTTTTCTTTCGCTGTTCCCAGAGTGGAAGTGAATTTGAACTCAATGACAATACAAATTAGGTATTAGTGGCTTACGTCACTCAAATTCTAATGTCATACACATTAAATATATCAGGTGCCTCCATCATTGTTCCCCGCATTTTCTCTAATTAGTGAAAACACTCAGCCATTTCATTAGTCCTAGAATAGTTAGCCGTCAAGTCACGTGCCCTTTGCTCTCGACTTCAATCGCCACATCTCCGCTACAACTTTCCACTGTCAGAGTTCAGAGTGGGGTCGTCTGACCCGACCTGACCCGGCCGGCAGCTGCAGCGGCGGCTGGCCGCTGCGCGCGCCGCTCTGCGCTGAATCCCGGCACCGCTCGGCCGGCGCGGCGGCTGTTCGAGCCTCGGCCCGGCGGGAGACATCAACGCGCCGCGGTGCGGGTGGCAGTGTGTTTGGGAGCTCCGTGACCGGCTGCGACTGAGAGTGTGTGACCTGTGCGCGCGTGTGGTGTGTGAGAGGGACGGGCCGCGTTGGGCTGGACTGTGCCGTGTGTGAGGACCAAGGACGCAGGTCGGACCGGATCGTCGACCGGCCTCAGTCGCTGCCGACAGACCGACAGCGAGGGTATTGATCCTGCCGGGAGCCCCGCAGCGCTCCGAAGCCCGGTGAGTTCCACCCGCGGCTCGGGTGTCAACGCCCGGGGCGGTTCACTCCCCTGAACTGCATGGCTGGCTGTTTCAGCTTCCTGCTAACGAGGTGCTTTTAGATTGTGTGCTACCGTCCCCATACCTCATTACACTGGTGTAAGTTTGCTGGGACCGCATGTAGCCCTACGGCGCTTTATCAGTAGCCTAACGTGATTGAGAGAAAAGTCTACGACCACTGTTTGCACTTTACCAATTGCAATAGGTGAAATCACGTGTGACGTGTGTTGTATGTTCGCTGTGTTCCACAAATCTCCCGCACACCCACACACACCGTCGGTTTCTCGCGCGAAATTAGTGCGGCATGCGCGCCCAAAATAAACGCCCCAGGGGCTTCACGACGCGACGCTGCGCGAGGAGACCGAGCCTCCTCGTCTCCCGGTGCTCTGAAAATAACGTCTCCACAGGAGACATAAACTTTCCGCAGACGCTCTACACAACAATCAAAAACACGTTTGGGGGTAAATATCGTCTCGAGATTTTGCCTGATATCTACTCTTACTGAAACGTGTTTTATGCGACTCGCGATGAATCATCGCTGAAGATCTGCCAATGACCATCTTTGCACCGCTGAAACACGACCAGTATCTCGCCGATCGATTGCATCATGACTCAACCGTACACGTAAAAAAGCTGTTCGTATTACCGAGAGCCATTTATCTCACCGGGCACCGAGTCATGCCGTTTTCTGGAACCGCTGACGTCGGAGCTCTTTGACTCACCGCTCTGACTTCCTCGGAGTTTCCTTCTGGATTTGGTGTCCGTGATCTGGAGATCTCGTCTGCCGTCATTTCTCACCGGTCCCCGCTGACAACCGCGGCATATTACCGCCATTCCTCTGGGAATCTCTGCAGCAGGCCACTCTGACCGGAGAGACACGGTAGAGGCGGCACGTGCCCAGCCATCGACCTCGGCGGCGCCTGGAGCTCATCCCAGCCGCCCCCGCCCCCGCCGCCGCCGCCGCCGGCTGGCGGACCGATCGATGCGGCCCGGATACCAGCTGGCCGGCCGCGCGCGACGCCCCCGCCGGCACCGACGCGACGGTGGCGACGGCCCGAGCCACGCGCTTGGCTCTCCGCGCCCCTTCCCCACAGCCCGTCTCATCCCTGTGCGCGGTGGGCGGGCACGTGTTCCCTGTTTTGATGGTAGCGCCCTGGCAGGAGGTCCCTGATTGTGCCGGAAACTGCAGGCTCGTGGCTCCTATATTGAAGAACTACCCTGGCTCTTGGCTCCCGTGTTGTGACCAAGACGCGTGGACGCTTCCTTTGGACGCCGCGGTCCGTGGCGCATGTTTGTGGCTCGATCGATTGGAGCAAAACTGTGGCTTGGTGCTCATCCAAGCCTGGACGAAGCTCGGCCGCAGCCGACGGCGTGAGAACGACGACGACATAGTCCACGGAGCACCGTATGCGGCGAGCCGGAGGCAGTGTGGCCGCCGCTGCCGCCGCTGCCGGCGGATCGACGCGGTTGGCCGTTTAACGGGAGCCATTGTCCGATACTCTGGGTGCAACGGTGCGCCACGTGCCACAAACACGTAGCACGCGCAACAGGGGGCGTGCCGTGTCCGCGTGACGAGAAGACGTGACGCGTATGCGTCTCACTGCCACGTGAACGTGACGACGTCTCGTGACGTGACGAGTCTTCCACGCAGGCTGGAGGCAATCATCCGGCCGACGCGAGCGGCTGAGCTCTCGATTCATGGCGAGAAAGTGGGCTCCGGCACGCGGTCGGACGGGCGCGGCGGGCCGGGGCTGGGGCTGGGGCTGGGGCTGGTGCTGGAGCTGGAGCCAGTGATCGGCAGCGCTCGTGACCGGCTGAGGACCGTTTCACCAGCACCAGGAGTGAGAGACGCTCGACTAATCACCAGCTATTCATGGCGGTGCGGAGATGAGCTGAGTTCGAGGAATGGCCGACGGGATGTGCTGAATGACGACCTGGGCCTCGTTTCATAAAGCGAGTCCGTAACTTACGCCGTTTTTTGGGCTTGTATTGCAAACGCATGTGAAGCGATAAATTTATTTCCCCTTCTCCCTTCTATTCTTGCTTGCAAGATAAACTATCGCCATCGCTTCACATGCGCTTGCAATACAAGACCAAAAACCGCCGTGAGTTACGGACTCGCTTTATGAAACGAGGCCCTGATGGCCTTTTAGGCTTTAAAGGGACACTCCCACCTTAACATTAGTTTTGAGTTGAGATAGCCAAATTGGTGGCCATGGCCTGCAAATACTGGTTTGGGCACTCACAACATCGAAAAATGCTTTAATTCGAAGATATGGAATTTTAAACTTGCAGTTTTCGGATTCTAAGGGGCTAATGCATTGGAATGCCCCCTTAGAATTTGTGACGTCAGCGGAGATCTAACGATTTTTAAACCTTAGACTAAAACCATCGTTAACACGTGGTGGTATACGCTGCTTTGCGCGCAACGTCTGCCGCACTTTAAGGCTGCCAAATTATTGCTTCCAAATAAAGTCGCTAGTAACAGGGGAGATCCCAAAAAGTAAACAAAAGTAAAAGCCTAATATCTTGAAAACTAGTGAATATTTTTCGGTGAAATTTGGTAGATATTCGTTTTCGCTCTTTCTGAACCAAGGGACATCACTTTCATGCCAATTCATTAACTTTTTTGAAGGTGGGAGGGTCCCTTTAACCGTGGTGATTTCCGAACGTGTCAAGATGAACGGACAAGATGATCGTGAATGTGTTTTTAAAAACCAATCAGTCGGTTGGACAGTGGAGAGCGAGTTTTAATAGTACCGCTGCAGCGAAGTCATAACTCTCGCCATTCAATACATTAAATGATAGCGAAAGCGGTAACCATATTTGGAAGCAAGCGACATGCAATTACAACGCATCTGCATTTGCCGCATCGCATCAGTCATTCGCGAAGGTGATTTCACAGTTCGGTAGCCAGTTTTCAGAGAAACTCGTTCATTTGTTATCTCGGGCTTTTTCATTTTCCTCTAACTTGTCCCGCAATTGGGTCATTTATAAACCTTTTTGTCATTACGGGTGGCTCGCGAGTGCCATCTTTCTTGCTTGGCTGACTGAGTCTGCAAGCTGGTATTACCGGAACAGTGCTGAGCAGCTCGAAAACATCACATAACCAGTCTGGCAAAGCCCGAGCCAGGTCGTTGCCGCGACATCCGTACCCACTTTCAAATGATACGCGCGTTGAGCCCGGTAAACGTATAAGGGTCATGTCGGTGGGGAGCACTGAGCGCAGGACTGGGCAGGGGTTAGTATGCAAAGAATGCTCATGGTGGAGACAACCCACGTTTGGCTCCAGAATACTGCAGAGGCCGGTACCGTCGAAATTTCAATTACATTACATTGTATTCACGGATATTCTGTGACAGTTTGTGACAATTTAGCTTATTTGCCGTTTTTGACGGTTTTTGACAGCTTATGACGGCGGCTGCCCGGAGTGGTGAGGTGGAGATACAGCGGTCCATGCCACGCGGGCTAGAGGGTTACAAGCTCGCACTGTGGGCCACCCACCCACTGACAGCTAATTAATGATTCCCGATCAAAGGCGGGCCGCATCGGCCGGTGACCCAGTAACCGAGTGTGCGGTTCCGCGGTCGGTTTGGGGCGAGTGGGTGACCCTGGGTCAGTTTAGGTCAGGCTGGGTCAGGCTGGGTCAGCTCGGGCGGAGCAGGGGAGGGCGGTCGGGGTCGGGCTGAGCGAGGCGGGACTGACCCAGCTGTTCCCACCATTTACCACGATTAACGGGGGGCCGTGAGAGTCGATAACGTGAAACTGACCGATCGCAGACCCGATCGCTCCGTGGAGATAAACCGATCCATTGATCGCACGATACACAGCATTTGGCACCAGCACTGTCGTTTATCGACATGTCATAGCAATACCAAAGCTTTTTATAGATACTGATCTAGCGATACTGAATGTCAATGTTTTCATCGAAAATAATGTCTGATAATATGAAAAATAATAACCATCTGTGCAGCCCAAACTGATAAGCACAATCAACCTAACTTCACTAAATCTGCACCTAATCTACACCAAATGTGAAGGTACCTGATGGCCCGCGTGAAAACGGCTATAACCAACAACAGAAATGCCAACTAGATATAACCGAAAAGAATCAAATCAATAAGTACCTACTGTATGGGTGCAAATTCCCCATGACTAATCTGAGAACCCCCAAGCCTCAATAGAAAACCAATCAGATACTGTCACATGCAACGATGCATTCACCGGCGCTGCTGCTACCCATTGTAACCAACACCAATTCCGGTATCGATTGCCCCAGTTTGACACAGGACCGATCAATTTCTGTCCACCGTCACAAAGAATCATCGCGAGCGACGCCTGTCGCGTCACCTTGGGGCCTACTTTCGCTTATTGCATGTGCCCGGCTCTGTGGTAGACTTTGTGTCCGCCGCTGACGCCGTTTTCGTCCGTGCTTCTGGGGATTCGCCGGCGGTACAGAAGACCGCAAAGTGGCGGCTCTTTGGAACTGATTAGCATTGTCTAGAGGGGTCGACTGGAGGCCTGGACCCCGGCTGGAAGCCCAGGTCGAGTGGGGCTGTGTGGTAAATTGTCACGCGCCACCGCGTGGCCGGAGCTATTCATGGCTTTCCTGAAGATTTGTCAGGTTTCATTTATTTGATCGGCGCACCCAGGCTATGGACGATAAAGGGCATGCCCGTGTCAGAGGGTCGGCATTCCAGCGTATCCTCAAATGGCCCCACTGTGAAACGTGAACGGCATTTTTCTGTGGGCTACGATGGTTCTCTCCGAGCTTTTTTGCTCCCGTAACGGTGTCTCCAGAGATCAGAGGAACACCCATGCGGCTTCTAGAAACCAAAGTAACACCTCCTTTTCTGAGAGTGTGGACTGGTTACGCGGAGCCATAAACTTATGATTCATTTGGGTGTGGCTAATGAGACCGTGATTAAGCTAAATAATGTGTCGGGCAGTAGCTGCGGTAGCGACTCCGGACGGCAGCGGCATTCTCAGTCCTTTCCTGATCACCCAGCGAGTCTTTGTGCCTGCCGCAGCGGAAGTGGCTGACTATTAACCACCCATTCGACATTCCCCGTCCGGATTACTATCTACCCCGGGGCAAGACCTTAGACCCGCAGAATGCGGGAGCTGCAGTCTTGATCACCTATTCACCCCTTCCTTACCCCGCGGCACAGTCCTGATCACCCCTCAGGGCTCAGGTGGTAAACGAAGACCACCATGCTGTCGCTGAGGCCGTGCAGTAGGCCTGAAAAAGGTGACGCATCGAAACTTTAAATGAGTTGGGGCAAAAGCGGAGAGAAGAACAGAGCAAAATTAAGTGTCACGGGAGAAGTGAGCGGACGACTCCATTCAAGGATAGATTAGCGTGATGACCAGGAGAGAGATGCAATGTTTACGGCGATAAGGCCTGATAATGGTTGACTGCTGCCAGCTATATCAGCATCGGTCACGGTTAGTGATCACAGGCTTCGACGAGCCGAGGAGAGATCTCCTTATCTCCAGCCAGTTTACAAGCCGTCTGCCTCTGTTATAGCAGCGCCGTGGAGCACGATCCATCTAAACACACCGATATCGTGGGTTTCTGTCGATACCGTTTGTTCCTTTCGTAATGACGCGTCGTCACGAATACAAAACTCGTCTTTTTCGTGACCCGTGCCGCCGGCGTGATGCCACCACCCCTTGAGACAGCACGCCATTGTGTTACGGGACCTGCCGAGTGACTGGCCCGTGACGAACGTGACGAAAAAAGGCGACCTCCGTGACAGACGTGACGCATCACGAATGTCGGAACCGCTGCCATATGGTGTTCCTGTCGCATTAGCAGCGAGTTGGGCGGATGAAAAATGGAAGACCATGACAGAACACCTACCACTCTTTCTCCATGCCTATGGATCGCCGCCCGCCATCATAATGTGTCATCTAACCTTCAGTGATCCACCGCCTGCCTTCCGCCGTAGACCGTTTCTCATCTACGTTAGCTCCCAACGTCCACCGTCCGCCACGTGCCTCCCTCCCTCTCCATCCCTCCCACCCACCGTCCGTCCACCGTCCACCGTACATCTAATTCTACAACCACCCGTCTCCATGCGTCCACCCCCGTCGTCCAGCCACCCACCTCCTCGCATACCTCCAGTCGTCGCAGCAAACAACTCGTTTCCCGAATATAGGCCAGTGACCAGGTGAGCAGGTGGGTCCAGTGCGGACAGTGCGGTACCTGTCCACACGACCGGTCCGACGACCGCTGACGGGCGACAGACTGCGCCGACGACACACCCAGACACACAAACACGCGGCGCAGACAGACATACAGACACACAGAGCGTGGGAGGGTCGGCTGCGGCACCCGTGCCGGCGCCTCTGGTAGTCGATCCAGTCGTCGGACGGGCTTATACTGTTCACCGGATTGTCAACTTTCAGCAGCAAACAGGGCAGCCGGTCCGGTTCGGCTGGAATTTGTCAGCTTTCGATGGCGACCCAGTGAACTGTCGGGATGGCAGGTCACCAGACTGGGGCTGGATGAGATAGCGTCGCGCTGCCGGTTTGAATGCCGGTGATAGGGATACCTGATTGAGGTGGCGTGTGCGCAGTGCGGTGCCCAGCTCACGGCAGGTGCGTCGTGTGGTATCGAGCCGCCCTGACCGGTTATTTCTGAAGGTCAACCGGTGACCGGCAACCGGTGACCGTTGCTTTTGTCTATATACAACATCCTTCCACCCGCAACTCCGAAATAATCCAACTTTAGCGTTCCTTGTCCTCCAACCATGCTCAAATTACAAACATGAATTAGTCCAAGACTAAATTCAAACATGCATTTCTTCGGCGAAATCCTTTGTAGACGTTTGTGTCCGGATCCCGCTGGGTAAAAATACAGCTCACTCGCTCCGGGCGAGTTTTCTCATGGCGGCATTTTTCACAGCCGTGAAGAATTGATGGGGGATTCACGAGCAATTGCAGCTGTGGGTTTCAACCAGTCGTCGCTGCAGTGCAGCCAGCGGCTCCTGCCGCGGCGGCTGGCCTTCGGGAAGCGTCCGAGCGGGTCTTTATCGGTCCATCTGTGGCGGCCGCACGGGGAAAACGGGCCGCGCTGCCCCCACACCGGCCGTCGGCACGTCACCGGTGGCCTGTGATGGCGGTGTGACGTCACCGCGTCATCGGCGGCTCACCGGACTGCACTGAGGGACCTTGCGGCCCACCGAACTGCACTGAGGAACCTGGCGGCTCACCGGACTGCACTGAGGAACCTGGCGGCTCACTGGACTGCATTGAGGGACCCGGTGGCCCACCGGACTGCAGAGAGGGACTGGCGGCTCACTGGACTGCACTGAGGGACCCGGCGGGTCGGGAGCTGCGGCAGAAACAGCAACGCAGGAGCGGGGAGGTGGGCGGGACCTGCTAGAAATCATAGAGAAGGGATGGAGGGATACTGAAGGAGAAGACGGTGTTGAATGAAGGAAAAAGAGGAAAAACTAGGGCAAGAGGGACGATATGAAAAGATAGATATGCTCGTCGAAAGTGAAAATAGAGGAGAAAGAGAGAAAGAAAGGGATAAAGCACCTTCAGCGACAGCGACCCTATGAGCACCTGCAGATGAATCGAATAAGTGGGTATCACAGTCACGTAGGATCTGTCGTTCTGGAGTCAGAGCAACACGGCCGCGTGGACTCGCATGGACAGTCAGACGGGCAGACGCACTCAGCCGGGCTCCTCTCCAGCCGGTCGGAACGAGAGCTCCGTCCGCCGTCCGGCTCACAGACCGGGACTGATGACGGATGCCGCGCGGCCGGTCGGTACTGGGCCACTGGGCTGTCCTGGCGCCGCGGCCATATCGAGAACAATCAGATATCTGGTGATGGAATGAGGCCCGACCGCCGCCGGCCACGGTCGAGCGGCCGCCACGAGAGCGGCCTGAATGGTGCCGGCTGGCTGTTTGTTTGTTTGTTTGGAGATTGTTGTCGGAACTGAAGGAGCTCGTCAGGAGCTGGAGCCCATCTGGCTCTGGATTGAGACTTGGGTTTATTAGATTCGATACGTTTTAGAAGGTTGCTTTGATCCAGCGACCTGTGAAAGAAGAGCTTCGCACACTTTGCTTGCTATCTGTGAATGTTGAACTATGCTTGTAAGCTGCTGTAAGCTATCTATGCTTACTATCAGTTAGTAAGATGTTTATTTTCTCTTTGTTTAGTGTCTTTGCTGGAGAACTTTTCACTTGAGGCATCGATGCGGCTATATTTCTGAAAGGCATTTTCAATGATGACTGATGTCAGGCCACAGCTGACCCAAATGCGCGCTGTTTTCGCCTTAATAGAACTGGAAGTCGCAATGTGTGTACAGCACTCTGTGTACAGCCGGACTCTGTGTTAAACCCAGCGGTGACGGTCATGAATGCCGCAATATGACGCCTAGTTTCTAATCTCATAAATGATGAGCGGGTGTCGGCCGATTTCTAATCAAATGCAGCTCCCACAAAGCACCTGCGCAGCTTGTCCATTACCAGTGAAGCTTGTTGGCCGCCCGCCTAACGAAGGCCTTTTCAGAGACCCGACCACCGTGACCCATGTATTGTTAGCGGAGGCATTCAGTAGCTTCACGCCTCACACTGGTCTTGGTCCCCCCCCTCTCTCTCTCTCTCTCTCTCTCTCTCTCTCTCTCTCTCTCTCTCTCTCTCTCTCTCTCTCTCTCTCTCTATCTCTCTCTCTCTCTCCCTCTCTCTCTCTCTCTCTCTCTCTCTCTCTCTCTCTCTCTCTCTCTCTCTCTCTCTCTCTCTCTCTCTCTCTCTCTCTCTCTCTCTCTCTCTCTCTCTCCTTACCTGCCTCACTTCCGCCCAAGTCCGCCACGGATGCCCTGATCGCCCAACAATATTGCGCCGTTCACCGCTCGACTAGAAAGCTTTTGGGTGCGAGCGACTCTGTGGCGGGGTCGAGAAATCTGACCCAACGACCTGCCTCCGCCGACCGAAGGACCCCACCCGCCGCCGCCGCCGCGCCCGCCGCCCACGGTGCGTCTCATCACATATGCACTCGGAAGGAGGTCACTAGAAACCTGGCCGCGGGGCGGCGGCGTCCGGCGGTGAGCAGCGGAGAGGAAGACGGTCCACCAGACAGGAACAATCTGCGACCGAGACGGAGCTCCAGCCGAGACACAGCGGGACCCGACAGAGACAAGGGGAGATCAGGGGAGGTATGACGGGGACACGGGCCGCTCCGTGGATCGCTGCGGGCTGTCCCTGCCGAGTCACCGTGTTTGCGAGACGGCCGAGCGGCCGAACGGGAAGGTAGAAGGTTGGACGATGGCGAGGTTGAGTATCTGAGAGAAGCTATATCATCTTGGATGACCACGCGAGTCAGTGACACCGCAATCGAAGATCCTTTTAACGACCTTCGACTGACCTCTGTCCGACCGCCGTGACCTCCCAATGACCGCTGATAACCGATGATGACCGCTGATAGGCTGGGATCGACCGCCAGTCGGCTCCCCGTGGCCCTCCGAACCGGAGATTTGGATTAAACCGCGACCAATGGCTCTGGCGGGCAGACGGATGCTGACTGATTACCGAATGGTGACCTGTCGACATGTGGATTATTGAATACCACAGCTTCGTCGGCTGGGTCAGTGGGCGCAGGTGTGACCTCTTGGGTCAGGTCGGGAGAGAAGGCGGTCGGTAACTGGTGACCTCATCTGCTCAGGATAGACTGAAGGAATAGAGAAACACCTAACATTTTCTAGCGGCTGCGCAAATCTTGATTGGCGTCTTTTTCTCTTCATCCGTACTCGATTACCGAGGCATTAATTAACGGCAGGAATGTGACGATCATCTCATCAATTGTTTGCAAGTCAGCCGCACCGCCATCCGTTCTTTCTGGACCATGGCCACAGTGCCGGCGGAAGCGGCAGACCGTGCACGCCAGCCGGCCGAGCCTCCGGCGGAGTCCAAACAGACGAACCGGCGCTGCTGACTGCAGACGAGGTGCGCTCAGACCCGGCGCTGGCTCCGGCCGCATTCCTTCCTTCCTGCCGGGCCGGGCCGGGCCGGACCGGGTCTTCCTACCGGCCCCGCTCGAGTGCACGGCCGCCGCCTGCCGAGCGTGAGGGCCGCGTCACCCGCCGTGCCTCCTTCCTGTTGACAATGACCGGCCGATGCGCGACAAGGTCACGACGGTGTTCATAATCTACCGCTGAGGTCGATGATGAAAAACTGCGTTCAATTGGATTTCAGTCATTTGTCTGTGACTGACGACCTCGGGGAGGGAGCAATCCTTTGTGCGTTCCTTCCCACCGGGCATTATTTGGAGACATTCAAATTGCGGATCTTTCCCACCATTGAGTTGGCTCAATGGTTGTATCGGCAATCTGACACGCTATTCGCATTAGTCGCCGCTCGTATACCGGTATTGTCGTGTGATCACGCGTGAGAGCGAAGAGCGTGCGTGCGTCGGCGTCGCGCGTGCCTGTGTGTCTGTGTGTGTGGGTATAATGTGTGTGATGTAACGGCTCGCCGCCGCCGGCCCTGCCGCTGACCCGGTCGTGACCCCGCCAGTGACCTCGGCGGTGACCCCGCGCTGACCCTACACCCGTTCTGCGCACCCGGCGGCGCCGGAGAACGAGAGCATAGGTCACGACCCGGTGGTAGCTGTGAGAGACGAGCTTTGCTGCTCCGTGACTGCCTTGTTCCGCCGGACTTCGTCTCTTCGCTGTGTCCGAGCAGTCTTTTCGCCTTCTGTTCTTCGCGCCTTCTCGCTTCTTGCCGCTCGCAGTTCGGTCGAGGTGCCGAGAACGCGGCAGCGCCGTGCTGGCTCGAATCAGCCGAGAGTCTGAGCGTTTGTTAACCTGCATAGTGCCAGTGAACTCGAAGCGCTCGGCACGCGCCGCATTTGTGGCCGGCGCGCCGGATTCAGGGCTGGCAGGAGCCGGCGCCGGAGCAGCCACAGTGTCGAGGCCGGACTGCAGGCGGCGGAGCGGGACTGACGAGATGACGGGCAGACGGGACAGAAGGGAGGACGGGATGGACGGGAGAGACGAGATGGGTGGGAAGACGGAATGACAGACAAGCGAAACAGACGGTTATCACAGGATGCACCGGATAAACGGGAAGGAGGGGATGCATCAGGTGGACTAACACTAGACAGAGAAAAGAAGTTGGGACAGACGAGACGTTGATACAACCTTGCAGAGAAGTGTGCGGTCACACGCGTGGCCCATGACTCACCGTCTCAGGGGGCGGATGACAGACTACCGACTTCCGAGCTGCACCCTCGCTCACAGCTCCGACGGGGCGCGGCGAGGCGTGGACGATCTTGGCGCAAATCTGCGATCCTCTGAGCGGCCATGAAGGACACACTGGTGAAGGCCCGTGCAGCGTCACGTCACGAGCAGGGTTGTATACGACTCAGAGTTGAATCATGAATCGACTCAAGAATCAGTCGTTTTTCTTCGAGTCATGAGTTGAGTCGAATCAAATAATTTGAAAGCTTAATGAATCATGAGTCGAGTCGATTCACATATGCATAGGCCACTTGAGTCAGAGTTTGAGTCGATTCAAGGTAACGCGAGTCACATTTTGAATCGATTCAAGGAACTTGTCACAGTCTGCTCCAGCCACCAGGTAAGATAAACTTATTTTTAAAGTCATGAAACTGCTTGTGAAGTAGTGAGCACCTTTTATGTTTTGGCTGGCATCAGCTACCTATTATGATTATATTCAACTTTGGCAAGTCAGCATTGCAATTGCCTCAGCCTGTATTTAACTATACCTATATGCAATCACTACATCTGTGGACTGTTACTGAAATACTCACAAGTCACATTGGGTTGGCTTTGTGAGTGCTAGTAATGGACACTAACAAGTATGAGATAGATACCAGTTAACAATTGAAATAAAACCTTAAATAATTGTCTATCAAAGTTGTCTAGAAAGACCATCAATAACCCTCACATTTTTCTTTTCCGATGGTTCACAATTGCTAATTCGTGGTCGCGCATGACGTCGCAAATAACTATTCGTAAACAAGATGAAAAATGAAGTTTTTATTTAATTCAAGCTGATAAATGAATAGGAACAGATTGAAAACGATATGAGAACTTGATCTTTTTAGCCAGAAAATTATAAAATGATACCTAAAAGTTAAGAAAAAATATAACATGATTTGGTTTTAAATTAAAATTGTATGACGTCATTAACGTGGACAAATGTTTCTCGAGCTTGCATAGATAAGAGTAATATTTGTAAGTTATTAGCAATTTCTGTCGACAATCATATTTGCTGCCATATCCCAAACGTAAAGGAAAAGCAAAAAATCGTAGCGGCGCTACCATAGCTAAAAAAACGCTACCATAACGCAAATCAACTGGAAAGTGACGTTTTATTTTACTTTGTTATTTATAATTATCGCAAACGTCCATTTTTAGGCTTGGTGTTGTATTTTTCTGCTAAATTTAATAAAAATTGGTTTGTTTATTTTGAGTTTAATTAGTTATGACAAGCTAAAGCTAAGGTTAAGATAATTGACGTCATGTGTTTATACCTTTAAAAAGTAAACCACACTACATTATTGGATTATGCCCTAAACCTTGTCCTGGTAAATTCTCAAGGCCGCAAGGCAACAGGGCATGAACAAAATGTTTTTTCTTTGCATTTTGAGATTCTAATTAGCCTTACATTTGGCTTCGTATTTGTCATATATTAAAGGCTTCATATTTGCAT
Source organism: Amphibalanus amphitrite (assembly GCF_019059575.1). Classification (NCBI taxonomy): domain Eukaryota; kingdom Metazoa; phylum Arthropoda; class Thecostraca; order Balanomorpha; family Balanidae; genus Amphibalanus; species Amphibalanus amphitrite. Next base: position 79,655 of record NW_024882756.1, on the reverse strand, counting down.
TCTTATTCAGAAATCAATACTGTGCTGGCTTGCAGCTGGCACGTAGTTAGGTACATATTGATTTGCTGCTGACATTTTTATTTACATTATAGCATAGGCGGCGGAACGGGGGGGGCACCGGGGCACCGTGCCCCCCCTTGGATTCTGCAAGGGGGGCACCAATAGCAAGGTGCCCCCCCTTAAATTTGATGTATTAGTACCAGGGGCGGATTCGGGAAAACTCGGGAAATTCGGGAAAGGGGAGGTTCATGAATCGAAGTGGTGCCCCTACCTAGTACCTATGCCCAAAATTAAAACCTCAACGGATTTCGCCCACTTAATTTTGGTGGTGCCCTATTTTCAGTTTTTTTTTTTTTGCTTTATTTTTGGTTAGTCATGTGATGACTGGTGCCCCTGCTAAGCCGCTGGTGCCCCTGGAAAGACTGTGGTACCTACCTACCCTGCCCCCTGACAAGCCTACGGTGGGCCCTGACATGACTTAGGTGCCCATGGGCCCTGACAGGCCCGTGGTGCCCCTGACAGGCCTGTGGTGTCCTTGCTAGGCATGTGGTGTCCCTGGGCCTTGGCAGGTTTGTGGTGCCCCTGTTAGAACGTAGGTGCCCTTGACAGGTTTGTGGTGCCTCTGACAATCCTAAATTGCCAACGACAGGCTTGTGGTGCCCTTGACAGGCCCATGGTGCCCTTGAGAAGCCGGTGGTTCCCCTGCGAAGCCGATAGTGTCCCTGACAGGCCTCTGGTGCCCCTGGCAGGTCTGTGGTGCCCCTGGAAGACCTGTAGTGCTTTTGCTAGGCCGATGGTGCTCCTGACAGGCCTGTGGTGCCACTGACAGGCCCGTGGTGCCCCTGCTAGGCCTTTGGCACCCCTGGCGGGCCTGTGGTGCCCCTGTCGGCTGTCAGGCCTGTGGTGCTCCTGGCAGGCATGTGGTGACCCCAGGCCCTAAGTCATGACACATGTGACCTCCACCCTGGGATTCGCCACTGATTAGTACTGCGATGGCTTCTTGGGAATTATACATGTAGGATAAATGGAATTTATCAAACGACAATAAGGAAGAGACAAACACATAGGTACTTGAGGATCAGCTTAAAGTTAACCACACATACGGGCAGGGGTGTAATTTTCCTAAAATGATTGTGGGTGCCCAGCTGTAGGGGCGCCCGGCGCCAGGCCGTTTTGGGGCGCGATAGATATTCTTTATGTGGGAGCCTAAATTAACACCGAATTTGATAACATTGCTAGCCGAATGGCGCTTCAAGTGACGTGTCTGACTAAGCAAATACACGCTTAAAAGTGGAAACTGACCGGAAGGACGTAAAAAATATGTAGAGAGGCGCCATCCAGTAGGAGGGGCACCAAATGTGGAGGCGCCAGACGGTTACGACTTACGAGGGCGCCGTGAGACGATGAAAAGGGCGCCATTCTCTTAGGAGGGCGCCGAGTGATTGAAAACGCTATGTGGTCTAGGGGCGCTAAGAGGCCAGAAGGGCGCCGCACAGTCAGTAGTGCTACGTTGGTGGGGACGTGGGGGCGCCAGATGGTTACGAGGGCGCCTTGAGATCATGAAAAGGGCGCCATTCTCGTAAAAGGGTGCCGAGTGATTGAAAACGCTATATGTGGTTCAGGGGCGCTGAGAGGCCAGAAGGGCGCCGAATAGTCGAGGGATGCACGGTGAACAGAGACCTAAGGACGCGAGACGGTCAGGAGGGCGCCGTTAGACCATGAGAATGGCGCGGTGCTGTCAAAAGTGCGCCATTCTCCCAGAAGGGCGCCGAGTGATGATTAAAAACGCTATCCATGCTCGGGGTTACATGAGCAGAGTTAATACGCATTACAAACGGACTACAATGGTGAGCGAATAGGAAAATCCGTTCCTGATACGCATTTACTTGCTCATGTAACCCCGGTACATGAACGCGAGACGGTTAGGAGGACGCCGTTAGAGCATGCGAAGGGCACCGTGCTCTCGAAAGGACGCTTGCAGCCTTGTAAAAGACTTGTGGGTGCTTTTTCATCATTGTGGGGGCATAATTCAGGATTGTGGGTGCATATGCCCCCACAAAGAGATATAAAATTAGGTACACCCCTGCATACGGGGGTGAACTGCAATTTTCGTTTAGTAAAAAAAAAAATCATCGTGTCAGGGCTGTGACGAAAAATAAGTGGCCTAAATCCGATGAGAAAACAGGATTTGGGGGTACCCTAGGTTTGGCTCCTTGAGCCATGGTGCCCCCCCTTGTCTCAAATCGTTCCGCCGCCTATGCATTATAGGTATGCAAAGTGTGTTATGTGGTTTCAATAATAATAGCAACATGTTTTTCTTTATTTTTATTTCATACATAAATAAAATGGTTAATGTTAGCTTTTTTAAAATATCTACATGTATATAGTTCACTAGTTGTCAGGAATTACATATGCAGTATGCACCCATGAATGTATTTCACTACTTAGTAAAGCAAGCGTCACACCATAGGTGTAGCAATGTATGTCTTTGGTGAAGGATACCTTTCACCAAAGTTTTAGATTGGTGAAGGATCCTTCACCAATCTTGAGCAAGGCAGGTGAGGGTCTTCACTCTTCACCAATGCTAGAACGACTGGGTTCGACGGTCGATCTAATGTTAAAAAAGAAAAGCAATGCCGAATGGGATGAACAAAAAGGCTAAAACGGCAACAGGTACCCAATTACTCCATCCTTTCAGTTATGAAGTGTTATGCCCACCTTCTTCACAATTCACGCCATTTAATAAACCAGTATAACGCCTTTTGGGGCGACTAACGGAGCGAGCGAGAGGGTGAGCTTTGCACGTGCGAAATTTCGACGGGGTACCTCCAGCTGACTTGTGCACGGCACCCTACTAACCGGTCTCTAGCGATGTGCCAAATTTGAGCACAATCGGCCCAGTCGTTCTCGAGATCTGGAAGCGGCACCCTACACGTGCGCACGTGCAAAATGGGTCCCAACTGACTTTTGCACGGCACCCTACTAACCGGTCCCTACCTGTGTACCAAATTTGAGCGCCATCGGTCCAGCCAATCTCAAGATCTGGAATCGACCCCTGCACGTGCGCACGTGCAGCAGCACCCCAACTCTGGCACATGGATATGCATTGCCTAGTGGGTGCCTACCTACATGCCAACTTTCAGCGCAATCGGCCAAGTAGTTACCGAGATATTGCAACAATTACAAAAGTGACACCTCTTCGTTTTGCATGTGGCACGTGCATAAGGGGTCACCCACATGCATCGGGAATAGTCCAATACTTGGTAGAAGGAATGAAGCTACCCTACAAAAATTACCGCGTGTAAATCGGTCAAGTGGTTGCTGAGATATAAGCGTCGCAGAATCGTGACCACGGCCGGCCGGCCGGCCGGTCGGCCGGCCGCTCATACTCAGAAATTTCCGTCTAAGGAAAGACTACGCTCGCTTCGCTCGCTCCGTAATGATAGGTAAAGTCGAAAACTGTATTGAGGCTGGTAAACGTGTAAATGTGTCTCAGTATGTAAATGCCGTGAATATCAAAATATATTGGCTTGTTTTTACTCGTGGGAAAGTTGTAAGACTTTGGTCACGAAAAAAGAGCAGTGGAGCATACCTTTAGGTTCCAAAGGTATGCTTTGATAGTGGATACCTTTGGTAGGTATCCAAAGGTATGCTTGGATACCTAAAAATTCAATTTTAGGCATGTACTGAAAAGTTGGCGTTAATTAGATGATAATGGCGTGAGACATTTGCGAGAAAAAACATGAGTTGGCGAAATTTCCCCCCCCCCCCCCCTCCACTGCGGTAAGGTCCTACACCTTCTCCGAAGGTTTAGGTGACTTCTCCGAAGGTTCAGGTGACATCCTTCACCAATATTTTTGGCGCTCCTACACCCATGCGTCACACTTCTTTTTGCAACAAAGGAGAGGCTCTGTAGGTTAGGTTTTAGGTTTTAGGTGGTAGATTGTAGGTTGTGTTAGGTTATGCCAGGTTTGATTAGGTTTGGTTTGGTTTGGGTTGATTAGAAAGCATCTCTGGGTACAGCGCCTCTCCATGGTTGCAGAAATAAGTGTGACGCCTGCTTTACGACTACCTGTATTTCTTGGGTTTGCACAAACATTTTATGTTGAATAATTTGATGAGTCTGTCCAATGAGTTGAGTCAGAATTGAGTCATGAGTCGATTCAAATTATTTAACAGAACCCTTGAGTCATGAGTTGAATCGAATCGTTAAACTGAAAATATGTTTGAATCATGAGTCGAATTGATTCATATATTTCTTGTCATGTTTGAGTCAAGAGTTGAATCGAATCATTTCAATTAAAGTTTTTGGAATCATGAGTCGAGTCGAATCAGTTTTAGGAAACTCTCTTCTGAATCGACTCACCAAAAATTTGAGTCGTATACAACCCTGGTCACGAGACATGTGGATGGATGGTCACAAAGCTGGGGGGTCACAAGACGAGCGTCAAAAGGCTGAATGCGAGTTTCACCGCCGAGCAGGGTCTCTTTGCGACCCCGGGGCCGTGGGGTCGGGTGAGTTGTGACCCAACGACGCGACTTTCTGCGATGGTGTGGGAGCGAGTAGGTATAGGGCTAACCCGTGCTTACACTTCCTCAGGCGCCGGTTCGAAAGTGTCGTTGGACGGAACTCAGTGATCACCGTTTTTGTAGTGAAACCAGCATCCACAGAAGTCTATTGGACGAATTAATTTTCGCCAAAATAGGCTTTCAGTGCTGGCTGAATTATTGTGAAGTCATGACAGCGGAAGGCGACGACTCAAAAGAGTTTCTACACGCATCTCGGAGTCATGTCATGCGCTATTGGTCTGACGACCTCACGATCGTAACATGCCCCTTTCTCTTTCGTTGCAGGTTTTGAGAAGTGAACGCGAACTTTCGTTCGAGAAGTGTAAACAGAAGTGCTATGGGAGCTGCATTGTGATCGAGAGTCTCGTAATCGCCCTGCGGTGAACTGCCGCCTGGCGGTGACACGCCGAAATGATGACAGAGGTAAGTGACGTCACTGGCCACCAGTCATCGTGTGATGATGACAGACGGCCGCTGCCGGTTAATGCTGGACAAACACGACACCGAGCGCTTAGAGCATGCTTGTTGTGGACGTGATGTTCCATATGGCTGGTGAAACCCAAATGCCACTCTCAGAGTCTCGTCTCCAGTGTTTTGTGGCAGATCATTCGCTGCTTGGAACATAAGCGACCTGTGACGACAGTTATGCCTAAACATTATGAATGTGTCATTTCATAGCATGCCTAAGTGTTGATTTAAAATTGTTCACGCCTATGGCTCTCTCGTAAGCGATGTCGTGCTCATTTAAATATCGCATCATGAGCCGCCAATAAATAACGTACTCCACCTTTTGCACTGTGCCTTGGAGCAAATCAGACCACATGCATCCTCACAAGCTGCGCAGTTCGGTGGGCGACGCCAATCTCTCCCTCCTGCAATAACTCGCAGCGGCACAGCTTTCACTAGCCGGGATCGCAGCACGCAGCCACTGCCGGCGGCGCGCTTCCCAGCCTTTGTCTTCCGTGCGCCTGTTCGCTGTTGGCCTGGCGCACGCTGTCTTTGGGAACGGCCGCGTCTCTGTGGCGTCTGCTGTGCCCCCGGCTGTGTGCCAGCGGCGCCGCAGGCACGTGCTGCCCGGTCCCTGCTGCACGCTCCCTGGGGAGCGGCTTCGTTCGTAAACGGTGGTGCAAGCTAGTTTGTGCGGGTTACTAACTACCTCCGACTGCAGGCTGATTGTAAATGGCAGTGGAGCTTGTGTACGACGATTTGGACGATTGAATGGGTTTCGATCAGTATTTCCAGTTGTGACTATGTGTCTTTCTGTAGCAGCTGAAGAACATTCGAACACGTCTTTACCAGCGCGTCTCTGCAATTAATTGAATCGTTTTTGCATCGCTTTAGCTCGCTCTAGCTCTCCCAGCATCGATCTTACAATTTCTATCCCCACTGGGCGGTGCCGAAGACTCGTTTGGTCAGCGCCCCGCGCCGGCTCTTTATCTCAGATCGACTGCACGCGGCGGACCGTCACAAAGAGAGTCCGGAGCGGCGCAGTCCGGCCGGCACCGAGCCGACGCGCTCCGTTCGACCGGCGCGGTCCAGCTCCGTTCGACCGGCGCGGTCCAGCTCCGTTCGACCGGCACGTCGCGTGGCCGAAGCCCGGATCGAACTCGGTCGTCACGATGGGCTGCCGGCCCAGGTGGCTGCGCTGGGATTGGTCGCTGCGGCGGTATCGCGCGTTCGATGCTCTCATTGATGAAGAGATTGTACACCACCGATGGTTTTCTTTGCTCTTCGGTTTGGGGTTGTGATGGAGGTGAACGGGACGGGTTTGATACGGCTGGTATAAATCGGGTGCATTATCTGGCGGACATCACGCTATTGGGCCGCCATGGCGTCACTCCCTGACGGCAATGGTAGATGAGTGCCTCCGCCCACTTCACTGAATTGTTTGGCCGCCGTGACCCGTGTCTAAGCTGACCTGGATTCAGTTTAAATGCGCATAGCCAGTCGCTTAGAAGCATAACTGAATTAATTGGCAATTACTTCCTGCTCGAAGGCGGCCGTGGAGCCGGGCGGCGCGTGCCTCACCCCAGAGCCGCCCCGCCCTCGCACAGTGCTGGCAGGTGGCAGTAACGACCGTCAGGCCAAGTGCTGGTCTGGTAAACCATCAACCGCACACCGTCGCCGCTTCCCGTAGCGTCTGCCGAGGCCGCCCGACCTGACCTGACCGGGCCGGAGTGACGGACGGTGGGAACGGTCTGACCGTGGCCGCGGAGCACCCGGCACCGTCACGGTTTGGCGGCGTGACGTGTGACGGCTGCCACCGAGCGGCCCACTTTGGTCGCGGACGGCGAGCGCAGACCGATCGTGGGAGGAGCGGTCGTGCCTGGGTGGGCAAATGGTGGCCACTGCAGCTGATGTACCGCAATGTTCCGGTACGCTTACAGGGGCGGAGACCAGCCGTAAAAATGTTCGAGATAGCAAGAAAGTTGATTGCGAGTTTTCTTCAACTAGTGAACGTAATCAAATCCTGGTTACCTTCCACCGTATGGAATCCGGCATGATTCTCTGCATCTAGCCGTACTGAGCTTGTTATCTGGTCGCGATTTCGCTCGACTTGGTTCGGTTTCTTCCTGCCAGGCTTTCCAAGCTTTCCTCGATGTATCTGTCTATAAGCGTGCAGCGCACCTGTCGTTTGGTCCCCTAAAAGGCGAACCCTGTAACTCAGGTGTACTGAATGCACCAACTCTTTCCTATACACCATATGGTACTGCCTAGTGCCTAGAGTCACTCGTAGTTTCTTTCGCAGCCTGCTCAGAGCCGGTGAACCCTGACACATCTGCATATTTTCCTTCTCTCTGGCCACGCTCCACCTGCCACAACCACTCTGCTAATCTCTTCTCAATTCTCGTATACCTGCTCATTCGTTCTGCCTCGTTTGCCAGTTCCTGCTGGTTATACCTAGGCTTTCGTTGGGATCTCCTCTCCTCTCCTCTCCTCTCCTCTCCTCTCCTCTCCTCTCCTCTCCTCTCCTCTCCTCTCCTCTCCTCTCCTCTCCTCTCCTCTCCTCTCCTCTCCTCTCCTCTCCTCTCCTCTCCTCTCCTCTCCTCTCCTCTCCTCTCCTCTCCTCTCCTCTCCTCTCCTCTCCTCTCCTCTCCTCTCTTCTCCTCTCTTTTCCTCTCTTTTCCTCTCCTCTCCTCTCTTCTCCTCTCCTCTCCTCTCCTCTCCTCTCCTCTCCTCTCCTCTCCTCTCCTCTCCTCTCCTCTCCTCTCCTCTCCTCTCCTCTCCTCTCCTCTCCTCTCCTCTCCTCTCCTCTCCTCTCCTCTCCTCTCCTCCCCTCTCCTCTCCTCTCCTCTCCTCTCCTCTCCTCTCCTCTCCTCTCCTCTCCTCTCCTCTCCTCTCCTCTCCTCTCCTCTCCTCTCCTCTCCTCCACTCTCGTCTCCTCTCTTCTCCCGTCGGACCGAGCTCGGGCAGACGATCGCTCTGTGTCAGTAGGTCACTTGTTTATTTACCATGCGTGACCCGGCCGGCTCGATTAATACGGTGAGCTGTATGAGGCGGGAGACTGGCCGGCGGCGAGAGGCGCATCGATTCTGTACGGTGAAAGGAACGTTTATCGCCGCACTCAAAACTTTTTTACTACCTCCTGGAGAGTTCATTTTCATCAAACCCGCAAGATAATAGTATATTGAAAGGGTAACTCGCTGCTACCATTATGTGCATAGTAACGTTACGTGGTTAATATGAACTTATTCGCCAGCGACGAGTATTATTACCATGTAAATATCAATATTACTCTCGCGATCCAGAACATCACGAAAACTCTTTCCTCCTGGGTATCGTGACTCGGGTACAGATAGTCGTTTCATGCGTGGATCTTGTTTACCCTCGTGAAGATGATATTTGAAATGGAAACAATCAGCCAATCAGAAACGAGATCGGCCGTTTGCGGTTTGAAGGCCGCGCGCATCTGTCAGTTTTCGGCCGTTGGTCTCCGAGAGCGGATGTGAGCAGTGTCGGTGCCGCGCGGCGTGGCCGTTGGTGATTGTGCTTGTGTGTTGTTCATCGCCTATAGAGCCTCTGTGGACATTTTATTGTAAGTACCGATGTGCTAGAGCATTGCGTGCCGTTGAGTGGTGCTAATTTGACCTGGTTAACAGGACCCCGTGCACGGCCACGTGGCCTAGTGTTGTGAGTACGTACATTAATTTTGTTGTGATGCTACAAGTTTATGCATTTTGTTGGTGACTTTGAAAAAGCCTTGCACTGTAGTGATCCAGTCTCATTATCTCACGCAGACGGGCGACCACCCAGGAACGCCGTCGCTCACTTCAAATATTGTGCGCTCTGCCTAATCCAATATGAGGGCGCTGAATGTCTTGTATTCATATTCAAATTGCATTCAAGTTGTATCGTGGTGTTTATTTACCGCTTGTGCATTGCTGAACGCTTTGTATAAATTTGTATGAATAAGTGAAGAGTCTCACAATGTTCATGGTTGGTGTGCCCCTCGTATTGTTTGTACGGAAGCCAAATATACCTACATTGTTGCTCTTGAAGCATTTTTTTTAGTTGGTGAGCTCCGGTTAACAGAAGCTTCGTGAAGCTTCTGAAGGAAGCGTCTGTGGGTCTGTTACCATCCTCTGGGGGGTTTACACTAAAGGAAAGAGTAAACATTACCATGTGACAAAGGGTAGGCCATAAGAATATACTCTCTGTAGGAGGGTAAAGCACAGAGTAGATGATGCGTTACTCCCTAAAAAAGGGTTCCGTTAAAGATTTACCCTTTCAAAGAGTGTAACCCAAAAAATGTTACACTCTAGACAAGAGTAAATCAAAAGAGTTTACCATTCAGAAGATGGTAAAAAACGTCTGTGTGTCATGTTACCCCTCCCTGGCGAGTTTACTCTTCATGAAAGAGTAAAATTTACCATCTGGAAGGTGGTAAAAAACGTCTGTGTGTCAAGCTACCATGCTATGGCGGGTTTACCCTTCAGGAAATGGTAAAAAAGTTTTCAGTGCGGTCGGAGACCTCCCATTGAGAGGGCTCGCCTCACGCCGGGTCGGCCCGGACCGACGCGTCTTCTGACCGAGAGGAAATGGTCCATCAACGTGAGAAATAGTCCTGAGCAGGCTGAGACACACGGCCAAGCTGGGCTGGACCTACGATCAATAGGCGGAAGGTCGATGATTCTTACTCGACAAACCTTCTGCGCATCCACGATTTCCTTTTCCACTCACACAAACATACCACGGCGGCGTAAAAGCACTTATGAAGGCTCATGATGTAATGCTTATATCATATGAGTACTTACTTCCTACCTAGTCATGATTTACCCGCATGTTTGCGACCCAAGCATATTACGGCGTTTCGTGCCAACTCATTGCCGATTATATTTGACCACGGCCTGACCGTGAGAGCCCGAGTGGAGGCCTACCCACCGACTTGCCCGTCTTCCAGGCGCTGTCAGGCGCGTGTTTTTGCCATGTTGGTCGTGTTGCGATGTTTCCGTTCCAGCCGTGTCTTCCCGGACCTCGCAGCGGGTATTTCCGGCCGCGGTATAGCCCGGCAGGAGTGGCGGCCCGCAGTGGCTGCATGGATCGCGCACCTGGAACCGCCGTGTGGATTCCTTTCCTCACTCGCGCAGATCATGTCCGCTCCGGTGGACGTCTGGCGTGCGGTTGTGGTAGACAGGCAGACTTGGTGCGGTGTCTGTAAGTTCGCCGTATGGTCCTTGGCGAGACGTCTGTGTATCTGTATGTCTGCTGTCGCCGTGCGTTGTCTGCCGGCTGGCTGTGATGTCTGGGTCGCTCACTGGATTAATTGTGAGGATGCGTTGTGAGTGGTGTGTCTCTGAAGACGTGGAAGTGATCGAGAATGTGCGGATATGAGGCAAGGCAGCCACTCGTGCGGGTCAAAAGTCAAAGAATGGCCGTTCATGTCCTGTTACTTCCACCTTGGTCCATCCGTGTCCACCGGCTCGCCCACGTCACGCCCACAGGTCCATTGACCGGGGGTCGTGACCTGTATAACGGGCCAGTACAGCCGCGCTCAGTCGGAGCTCCGTCGTGACTCCCGCACAGCTCACGAGCGACACAGGTGGATACAGTCGGACGGGATAGGCTGTTAGCACAGCTGTAATGGTGGCGACGAGCCGCATGTCATCCGCCCACTGAGTGATAGTTATCGTAATCCGAGCTTGAACTATAATAAAAATGCACCGTGACCTACTACCGGCTGAGACTGGCGGTCCGGGTGGTGCTTCTGCTGGCGGTGGGATGACCTGAACCGGTCGGCAGCTTCGAGGGTGGGACCGTCGCCCCACCTTCTGACCTGGCCATGGCACCGCTCCCACCACCCGCGTCGTCTCGCGCCCGGTGGGTGGGTGCTCTCCTCTGGGGCGTTCACCCCGCCCGGCCCACAGCACGGACGGTGGGTAGCCGACCCATATAATCGGTGCCATGGCCGGCACGACTGCACGCTGAACCCCGCTGTGATCGGTGATCGACTGTCACGTGCATTGTGTGTCGAGATACGGGTCTGTATAGACCGCGCCACCCGGACGCAGCACGCGCCCTGCACCGTGCATGGAGCGGTGTGCACTAACGCCGTGCACAAGCACCGTGCACAGGCGGCGTGCACTGCAGTGTCGCGCGCGCCCACGTGCGGAGTGGTGCTGGCGTCACAAACGATTAGTCCCGATGCAGCTCGATGAATTGATAGGGTGACGGTGACTTCATCTCCCGCTCGCCGTGCTGTCTGTGTTGGTCATGTCCCCTGCAGCATACTAAGTCTCTGGAGACTCGTGAACGTCCATTGCAGACCTAGTGTCTGTTTATTGTATACAGCCACGATAGGATTGATGACGCGTGCTGCCGTCTCCGGTGTGCGGATGACGTCCCCGGTGACGAAGGAGGTGCCGCCAGGTCAGATCCAATGTCCCCGCCGACCGGCCGCACCCCGGTGTCACGAACTCGGCGTGAGGCCAACAGATCACCGGCCATGTCTGGGGAAGCAACGTCAGAGCCTCGCTTATACAGCGAGCGTCTGATCCAAATACGGTGCTTAGATGCAATGGCACGGAGCCTGCATTGTCACACGGTCACTGGTTGTGTTGCAGGGCATGACTCGACTCGCTGATTTAAAGATAGCTATATGTTTTGCATTATATTTCTGCCCTTTGTTTGCAAGGCATATATCACCCCATTCGAAAGCACAATTGTTTATAATATCTCATGTAATCAATCCAGGTAGAAACTTTTGATTGAATGGAGGGATAGGCGGAGCCGAAGCTTAGCCTCACAACCTTCCACAACTCTTCCATCACATCTCGAGCACACCCCACTTCCGCTCCGCGCCGGCGGCCGGCGGCCATCCGGGACGGCGCCGGGCGCAGCGTCGGACACCACTCCCAGCGCCGTTTGTCATAGCGCACCGCGCCGCCGCCGCCGCCGCGCCGCGCCGGCCAGTTAACCCGGTCGTGGGAGGCGGCCGGGCCTGTTTCTGGTCCGGGATGGCCGCTCGCGCCGCCGGCTCTGGCCGTTTTAGCCGGGATGTGTGTCGGAGAAATGGGCCACTCCCGGCTACACAGCTCGACTCGGTCACCTGCGGCTTCCGGTTCGTACTGCCTGCTTCACGGAGGTGCAAAGGTGAAGCGGCTTTGACCACCCGGCGGCGCCGTGAAGTAATGACATTCATGATTAGAGGTTTTCAGCATTGATAATCCTGTTACCTTCATGCACAGTAATAAGCTGTCTCTTGACGAACCACGCGATGCTCTAAGCTCACCAGGGCATATTTTAAGGCACTTACTGCGTCCCATTCTGGGACGCAGCCCCCCTCGCCTTGGGACGTGGCCTCTGCTGATTTGACCCACTGCGTCCCTGACTCCCTGCCCTGTGCCCTGTCCGGTTCCCTAAACTGTGCCCTGCTGTGTGCCCTGACCTGTACCCTTCCCTCTAAAATGTCCTGTGCCATGCCCTGTAACCTGCCGTGCCCTACTTTCTGCCCTCCTCAGTGCCCTACTCTGTTCCTTGCCCTGTGCCCTTAGTCGTAGCATGTGCCCTCTGCTCAACTTTGGGACGCAGTAAAAATTTGTTAAAATATCCCCTGAAGCTCACATTAGCGAACAGACTCGAGCACGTCATCACACGGTCATGCTCTTCACGGCAGTCCATGTTACGGCATGACCTCTGCCATCCTCCCACACCAGCACGAAGTAAACCATCACATGCCTCCATCCTGCCAGCTAGCCCCACGATGACCAGCGCTCCGCCACAGAGTAAAACACGCCCTATCGTGGGCGAAACTGACGGCTCTCCCGTGCGGGTCGGCCAACAGAGCGCAGCGAATCTCGAATTGGCCGCGATCCCAGTATGATTACATGGAATCCGGAATTGGATAGCGCAGAAGATCGATTTGAGATGAGAAAGAGGGCGTAATTGTCCTGAAAGTGCGCGCCATTAGCATGGATTTACATCAAACTCCTAGACAGCACACTGTTTTGGATGGTGTCGTGGGTAGGTTTACGATCAAATAATGGCAGTGGATATGACACATGTGTCTTCTATGCGCCATGTTCAGCCGCGGACGAGCTAGGAACGCGGGCGTCTGTGTCGCCCGGCGTTTTTACCGTGTTTCATGGTGGGTGACTTTCCCCTGATTTACGTCCGCTGGTGGGTCGGCGACGCCCGAGTGAGACCCGCGACTTTCCCAGCCCTTACGTCACGGGTGCTGAGGAAAACGGAGCGCCGTGCCGGCGCCTCGTCACCCGCTTCCCGGCCCGGGGCTGCCGCCGCTGATGCTCTGTGCCTGTTCTTCACAGCCGGACGCTGGTCGCTGAGTGACGCTGAACGCTGGTAAGCCCGCAGGTCGAGTCACGCGCGCTGTCTCTGTGTCCGCAGATGGCAGCTTCGTGCGCAGAGTTGCCGCCTGACGCTGCCCTTGGTTTGCCGTCTACGTCGTATTACGCGGCATGTGCTTGCTCACACCTGCGTTTTCACCTGCGTTTTATATTTCACGCTTTATCACTCGCGCCAGGTGTCCGCATTGCACTTTACCTATGCAGTTGGCACGTGAAGGATGCAATGTAATGTCGCTTTCATTCATTCACTTCACTCTTCTGGTCGGCGTTGAGCTGTTCGTGCCGACTGGGAGTATGTCACAAAGCTGTCGACTCCTGTTCCAAAAGGACCGGCTGTGCTGACCTCACAGACTGCATGATGATTGATGATGTCCTACCGTTCTGTCCCGCCCCAGCGGTGTCATTGTCGCTTATTGCATCCTGCAGCAGCGGTCGCCGTCCAACGAGCCTGCAGAACCCTGGCACTTTAATTCAATATCACCATCCCCATGCCTCACAATTTCGCTTTCGTGTATCTCTGTTGTATCGCACAGCAGCTTAAGTGGTGTGTTTTCATGTTTGTCCATCGCCGCGCGAGCTGGGTGGGCGCAAGATTCTTGGGTGGGCGGTCACCTCGCCACGTGGCCACGTGGATAGTCTGCTACTCACGGATGTTTGTCACAGAGCTCGAGACTTACCCGGCCGCCCACGTCACCGCCTGTTCCGAAATTCACCCGAACAAGGTGGAATTCATTTATCACATTGACTGACATTGCATTAAACTGAATTGAGTGAGCCGACCCATCCAGTGTAGCTCGGGTGCCATTAGTCATTTGATGTCCGACCGCCGTAGTGGCCAGCACCTGAGGCTGCACAGTTGCCCCACCCCTGTCGAAAACCTGCCTGCTCGCATGTCGCCCGAGCACTGATCGTCGCCGTGACATGTCAATGAGATCACCGTGATGTTTTCCAAATCTTTTCCAGTATCGATCTCATAAATAACAGGCCTTTGACAAGCGGCCGCGGTCCATTTAGGATCGGGGCGGCGATTTATCGGAGGTAAATCGAGCTCACGGCGCATGAAGTGGTCGCTGTTGCGTGTCGACCGTGATGATCGCACCGTGTGACGACGTATCTTCGGTATTGGTCACCGTGTGATTCCCGGCTGCGATATCAGTCGACGGACTAATAGGCTCAGCGGTAAATGATATTTGCCAGGCGGTGTGTTTTTGGTAGATGGGCGGATATGATTGCCGTTTGCGTGCGCTCGACTGCGCCGCTGTCGGAACAAAGCCTGGCGGACAGGCGGAGGAGGCCACTGTGGTCGAGGAATGCCTCGCCGCGCACCTGTCCCGATCACTGAACTCGCGAAGTTCCACTGATGGGATCAAGCGTGCTCAATGGCGTTAGCAACGCAAAGCCTATGCTTTTATTCCGTTCTCGTGAGGAACCGCGGTACACCCATTGTTCGACGGATGAGAAAACGACGGGATCCGGAGCCAGACCTGCCGCATTCATTCCGGCAGGTCCCGGAGGTTCCCCGTGTTATCCACTGCGTCTGCTAGTGCGACCGAGTCATCCTGCAGTCTGCACGCAATCTACGCAACTTCTCATTAATTTGTCGTCGTTAGCCACTAGACACTTGGAGTGGCAGTCCAGGGAATTTTGCGGGAAACCACATACGTCATACTGTGGTAACGGCATACCGTGGTAATCCAGTCTTGCTAATGGGATAGACCCAACTATTTTCTTTTTCCTGACCCTATTCGGCCAGCCTCAGCCTGACCCTTCCGTAACCCACCTCATCAAGCGCGGCTCCAGCCCGCCCGGGTCACTCCCGCCCGGAACCTGCCCCAAACATTCCAGGTGCTAACGGGTTGGCACCCGCCTCAACACCTGGTGTGGGAGGAAGGGGAGGGGAGGAGGTGTTTACATAACGGTGGGGACGGACGTACGCCGTGTGTGCCGCGCGAGCCACGCGCACGCCACCCGGAAGGCATGTGTCCGCTTCCGACCGTGTTTTAACCCGCGCCCCGCTGGGCTATTCAGCCATACGCGCCCTGCTGGGGGGGGGGGGGGGGCAGATTCTGCCCCCCCTGTCTAACTTCCGAACCGATGGTCGTAGAGAGACGGGGAAAACGGCAATCGAAAGCTCTCAACAAGGCGGATCTTAAGAGCCCAAATTTTTTTGCTTAAGTAGGTCAGAGGTCAGGTCAAGGTCAGGTCAAGGGTACAAAATGCAAGTTTCTACAGTATCGGCCTTGCACCGTAGTTGCCGAAGAATGGACTGAGACTGATTGCCCAAAACGTGTTCTTAGACTACCAAGACAATATTCGTTGCACACAATGTCATTCAAAGGTCAAGGTCAAGGTCAGGTCAGGTCAGGTCAGGTCAGGTCACCAAAAACAAAATATAGAAAAGGGCATGTGCGACACATGTTTTATGGGTCATTTTACTCATGGAATTCAATAGGCACACTCAATAAGTGATATGGACTACCTGTGGATGAATTTCAGGTCGAGGTCAGGTCAAGGTCAGGTCAAGTGAGGTCAAATTTTGAAGTTGGTTGTTAAGGCTTAAAAAGGTGTCTATCCGATGCAGTTTTTCACGGCGAATCGAATGGTGCTATTTTTGTTTCCGTACGAGGTCTAGAACTTCCAAAAAAATCATTTTTTTCAAAAATTTTGTGTGTCGTGACGACATAAAATTTTGAATAACTCCCACATTTTTGAACCGATTCTTCTAAAAATTGGTATGTAGGTGCACATAGACCACTTCTTTGACATATATTCCGTTTTTTTCGATTAACTCAAAATTTTGGATTTTATAAATATTTTCCCAAAAAAGTCAGTTTTTGGAAAAATTTTGGCCAAAATCCAAAATTTTCAAAAAATCGAGATAAACATTTGATAGACAAAGTAGAATCACGTATAACCTTTTTTGTTACGTCTTGATTCCTTTAAAAATGAAGATGTTAGCGGCGTTTGAAATTTTGCCGTTTTTGAGGCGAAAATGGCGAACATGGCGTCACTAAAACGTCAATATCTCAAAAAATTTCCGATGGATTTTGCTCAAATTTTCAGGGAACGTGTCAAATTGATGTATGATAAGGTACTGAAAGTTTGACGTCGCTGGCGTAACGCGTTTAGAAGTTATTGGCGAAAAACGGGAGGGGGGGCAGATTCTGCCCCCCCCCCCAGCGGGGCGCGCGTTAAACATCGGTTTTAAACACCGGACCGTGTTTTGAACACCGGGCTGTGTTTTAAACATCGCCGTGATCTCACCGGTTAGATGTGTGCTAATCTGACTCTCCATGGGCGTCATTTCTTCCGACTATGCACAAGTCATTATACGTTGTCTCTTTGGGCTTGTCTCGGCATTTTTCTGCCTATACAGTCATAGCAAGCATTTGAGATATAAGTGAAGGAGGAATGAATAATTTTCACGATGTTTCTATAGACCTCAGGGCAGGGCACTCTTCCGATATAGGTATCAGAGTGGTTTGAAATGCACGTTATGCTGTGGTCGTAACGTTTCATAAAAATTCTAGATCATCGCCCGGCCATGCAATTCTCGAATCATATCTGCGTGCAATAGACGTGGCTTTCAGAAGTAGGTTTGCGTATTGCATAAAGTTCCATACTTTTTTGGAAAGGCATGTGGCGGCAAGTATTATTACGATATAGAAAGTCGCCAGAAGCAAGGAAATGTCAACACCAATAATTAGGAAGCATTGGCAAGTTCTCGGAATTTCTCGGCTCTTTCTCTGACGCCACCCGGTGCCAATGCTGATGGAGAGGGTTTGGCACGGTGCGGGCCTGTTGCCTGGCGACCACCCTTTCCGGTCAGCTATGCGCCCAAGGACGCCCTCGCGCGCGATCGGGCGCCGGGCGTACCGCTGCGTCGGGCGCCGGGCGCGACGCTCAGGCAGCTCTGCCACCTGAGACGTTGTGTCACAGCTCGGCGTACAATTTGGAGCGCGTGTGTCAGCTCGGCAGAGGATGTATCTAGGCCACCGATTCCCAGCTGTCGTGTCGAGTAGGACAGGGACAGACTAGGGGGCGGTACCCCGGCGCCCCGGCTCGGACCCGCGCCAAACAGAAATAGCCGGGGCGACGGGCGACCGGGCGATAGTCGGCGCCGACGAACGACGGTCGGGTGTCGGGCCGAGCTGACCGCCGAGGTCGGGTCACGGCGAGGGCCGCCGAGGGTCGCCGGTGTGCGCTGGTGTCGTGGTGGTGGTGTGAGGTGCGCGGACAGCCGCACGGGACTGAGAGACCCGTGAGAGGGCCGTGAGTCGTGCTCCGAGGCCGAACTCAAGCTGGCCCGTGGTCTGAGTCATTCGGAGCCAGTCGGCCGCCGTGGCACACCGGGCGAAGCGCCGTTTGAATGAGAAAACCCTCCCTTTCCATCCGGTTTTCCCAGTCGACTGCCGGGACCTTGACCATCCCAGTTGTCTGCCGTGGTCAACGGGGAGGTCTTGCCGAGCCTAAATCCTGTTTGGCCTAGCAAACCGTCGCCTTTCTGAGCCACCCAATCTTGCATTATAATGTGTTGATCATATCCCTTACCGTCCTTATTTTATTTTCAGCCTGATATGGCTCTCCTGCCGTCCTGACTTCTGATTTATTCCTCCTACCCATCCGCTCTCGTTCATTTCTGCTCCCCGTAGTTCTTTGTCTCACTTTTTCTCCTTTCCAACTCCCTCCATCTCCCCCCTCCTTGCACCTTTGCTGATCCACCGCTGCACCCCTGCACCGAGCGCCCTCCCACCATGTGGCTGTGTCTGGGGGTATGGGTGGCCGCCGTCTCCTGCCGTGCGCTCCTCGATTGGCCGACGGGGGCACTGCTCTGCGTACTGCTGGCTGCAGCCGTGCTGCTCCTCCGTCGTAAGGTGAGAGGTCACCCGGGGTCAGAGGTCAGAGAGCAGACGGGTCAGAGGTCACACAGCCGGGAGATGGGTGAAAGTCCGCTACATATGCAAGACCCGGTCCTATTTTCCGCTGAGGTTTCTTTTGTGTGAATCAAAGGGTGAATGAAACGGAATTGAATCGTTTTCACTACTTCAGAAATAATTTGCTTTGTCCGTTCTCCTGAAATGTATCTTTCGATCAGCTCTCTCCGCATTTCTCCGTTTCGTTTGGCCTTCTGTCGCATTCCGTTGCCATGCCTCAGTAGTGTGTATTATTGGAGTTGGAGCGCTGTTTACCTGGGCTGGAGAGGCGCTGCTTCGGTGACGGACGATTCGTTTCCTTCGGCCGGGATAACAAATCAAACTGAACGGACGTCACCAACCAAAACGGAATCAGGCGCTGAAGGATTGATTGGCTGGGTCGCATCAGGATGCGACCCAACACCCGAGGTGTAAACGACGGCTGGGGAGTGGTTTTGTATCGCGAGGGGATGGACTCAGGTGTCGGAGGCGGGCAAAAATCTGTTAGTTTGGCGAGTGGTGAATTGTATAAAAATCAGAGAGGTGACAGAAAGAGCAAGATAGCGCGACAGCCAGAGAGGCATCCTTTACCGGAGGGATGCAAGAGCTACCGATGACGAAGGAGTTGAACTTTTACTGACTGCGTGGCGGATATCCACGGAAAGGATTATGACTGCAGTGTCTTTTGGACATTGCACGCAGGCTGATAGCTTATCATGGCTGCTTAGCAGGGTTGTATACCAATCAAGTCGATTGAATTGATTGATTTGTTTCAACGCGTATTTTGAGTTGATTGGATTGAGTCGATTGACTTTTCGAGATGACTGGTTGACTGACTCGTTTGACTTTAGCGACTGGTTGACTGATTTGATTCCCGAAAATTAGAGTGACTCGTATGATTGAGTCGATTGAATGGAAAGTTCAAATAAGTTTTAGTTGACTAGAAATAATGACACCAATTAATGAACCAAAGATCACAAAACTACACTGAAAACTGCTTGTCATCACAACTGCAATATGGGGTAGATGGCCAAATAAAGAACAGGGCCTAAACAACATGAACAGCCAACGTTGACTTTCAACTGCAATAACTGCTCCAATCCTGGTGATAGAACCTACCTTCCTTTCTGCACTCAGCAGGAAACGTTTTTTTTTTTTTTATTTATTCCAGATGATAAAGTGCAAGGCCCTATATACTAATAAAGTGTGATTAATTAATAATTCACATCTCCACATCTCCTCAGGGCTCAGAAACAACCCACTGAACTCTATAAATATCTGAAACCCCTACAAAAATAACTGAAACAAAAGCGCCGTTTTCGTCTCGCTGATTACGTTTACGTACAATTGATAGCTACTTTGCCGTTTGTTGATCCTTTTCTCTTGAGAGCCTAAGCATAACATATTTAATATATTTCATTTTCCTTAAAATATTTTACCGAATATTATTAACCTTCGCCCCAGTGGGGGGGGGGCATATGTTACCACCCTGTCGCGTTTTTCGCGTGTAAATAAAAAAGCGCGGCGCGTAGCGCCGCGCCGCTTGGGGTAGCTTTTTGTACATCAATTTTGGACAATGTGTGAAATTTTTGACCCCAGGTCATGTCAGGTCAGGTCACCAGGTCAAGTAAACTGACCAAGCCTAAAAAAAAGTTTGCAATCATGTCCAGCCTGCAGTGTTTGTCAGAAAGGTTTCAAACTTGGTGGATTGCATGATGTTATGGGCGCCTACAATTTGTATATCTCGGATTTTTCATATCCGTGACCTAAGGTCAGGTCAGTGGCGTGACCTTACCATTATAAGGCAATGGAGAAAAATGAAAATGCCTCTAGATCCGTGTGTACGCATGGGAACAGTCCAAATATTTCAGAATCACAATGATTTGGACCACCCGTGATGACCAGGGTGTCATTTTTGCTGATAGCCTCTAGAAAGGTCATCCGAGGTCATTTGAGGCTACAAACAGATTTTTGCCAATAACTCGCGATTGGAAAGAGATAGATCGCTGGGGATGGTCTCATTGTGTTTGTCTTACCGAGACGCATCGACTGATATGCAACATGACCTTTTCCGGTCAGGTCATGACCTTGACCTGAGGTCTAATTTTCAAGTTGACCTTTCAAGGTCAAATTATAGTTCATTCGACGCGTCTCGGCGAGGGGAACACGATTCTGGCAATAGAAATGCCGTGGCTTTTTGTAGTCAAAAGTTATTGTCGAAAAACACTTTTCGTAAAAACAGCTATTTTTGGAGTTTTTGCCCTCTGGAGGCTAAACCGTTGACCTGAGGTCAATATTGATAATGACCTTTTCAAAAGAAGAGCTAAAAAGCTATCGTTTTCTGTTCCATGCGTTTTTCTAGCTACCATAGTTCCTGAGATAGGGACATGTTTTCTGAAAAATATAATGACATTGGCAAATTTTGACCTTTGATGACCTCTGGTGACCCCAATATTGCTCAAAGGTGAAAAATGACCGAAATACTTTCAAACGTACGCATTGAGAGCTATCGACTGCTTTTTACCGCGTCTTTCTATCCCTCTTAGTTTTTGAGTTAGAGGTGGGTGGTAACATATGCCCCCCCCCCCCACTAGGGCGAAGTTGGCTGAGACCGCCACTGGGGCGCGGGTTAAGTGTTTTTATTTCAAATGAAATAATAATTAAAACGAAATTGGTGCTGTACAATACAACCGATTTATTTTATGATGATCTACCATACTACATGATAATCAATGACGTCATCTTACCAAAAAGTCAAAAGAAGTAGAATAAGGATTTATAAAAGCTTAGCATACTTATTGGCAAAACCAAACGTTTTCGTTGTTTCGCAGTCGCGCCGTGCCGTTTTCCCAGAGTCCCTGTCCTCTCCATTTCCTTTTAATTTAATCCTCATCCCTATCCCCCAGTCCTAACAGTTTCAAATTGTATTGCGATAAAATGTTTTGAATTCTTCACATAGGTACCTAACATTGACATGCCACGTCCAGAATCGTGGACCGCTAAATACTTCAAATCTCTTCCTAGTTCCTACCCAATCTGACAGCATCCCATGTCTCAAATGCACATTGTGTGGAATGATTTTTCAGGCTGCCCGTCAGTCTCTGTCTAACCGAAACCGTCACATGCATGATGCAGGTAAGATATTTTTCTATTTCCCTATGGTTAATATGTTATTGATGCATATTATCCATTAAAATAGACATGGTGTAGGGTAAATGGCCAAATCATGAACACTGCCAAAATCCGAGCAGCCAACTTTCAACTGCAATATCCGATATTTAGTGTAAATGGAGTTGGAATATGGCCAAAATTAAATTGACAACTTTTAGGTGAAAGGTGGTGATTTGGGTTAAGGGGCCAGTCAACTACTGGGTCATTTTGCACCCAATAAATGACACTTCTGCTCCAATTCTACCCATTGAACCTCAATATCATGATCCACCTGTCCATCACTAGGTATCCTTCCTTATTACGTAGAAACTTTGAATGGCATGGCAGTTTATAATTTTAAATGTCAATATTTTTATGTTTCTTCTGTAGGTAGGTAGGTAGGTAGGTACATCAGACTGCTATGGACACTTTTCCAAGTTGGTGGGGCAAAAAACCTAATGTATGTCTTGGTTTGAGTCGTTTGATTGAGTTGATTGATTCCTTTCATTGTCGCGTTTGAGTCGATTGAATCAATTCCCGAAAACTGCTCTGACTTGATTGATTTGATTGGTTTCCCAAATTTGTCGTGATTGAATTGATTGCTATTGATTGAGTCGTATACAACCCTGCTGCTTAGACTGTATGTATGGTCCGGTGGGGCAATGTTGAGCTGATGGGATTAGACGGTAGCCTTGATTTGTTAAGCATGCCTTTCAAGGTAAAGGCACACCGCTAAATTGTTCCTTGACTTAAGCCTCGAATTTCTTATAATTATACCTTTCCGAGGAAAACGTGGCAATGCCGTTCAGTCAGCCCATAGATGGAAATCATCGGATCTCACGTAATATCCCGGTGATCACGCCACATGCAAAGTGGGCGGATTGGATAAAACTGGTTCGGTCGGCCTGAGCAAGGTCGGCCATCCCGCTCCTGGTAATTACTCCCCCCTGAAATACACTCGACTGGCCGGTCGGGCCGTCTGCAAGGTCGCTGATGACGCTACCACTGGTCGGCCTTGGTTCCGCCCCCTCTGATTTGGAGGGCACCCCTTTGACGAGGTGCCCGGAGGACAACTGGACCTCTGCAGTCGACAATATGTCGTCCCCCTTCAGCCAGGTGTCCGTCTCGGAGTCCAGGCGCATGTCTCACTGTCACTCTGTATCCCCTTGACTGACATGAGCGATCCTCCTGTGCACGCTGTGGCTCGAAGCCGTCAAACAGCAGCACTGATAGTGTCTGTCCCGCCTTCATCATACAGTCTCTGGTGGCCCTGGTGCGGCAAATCGAGATCTGCGCCTTGTCTGGAACCGGCGCTTCGCAACGTTCGAGGATGCTGCGGCTCTTTGTGGGTTTGCTGCTGGTCTTACTTGTAAACGAGCTCTTCTGTGTTGAGCTGGGCGTGCAATCCGCTCATCAGAACCGTGCACGCCCCGATACTTAATCATCGGATGACAGAAGCTCTCTTATTAATGAATCCTGCAGTCATTGCTCTGGCTCTCAGTGACACAGGCGCGAGAGAGACAGACAGACAGACGGACAGACTAGACAGACTAGACAGACATCTGGCTACCCGCCACCCCTTCATACAGACTGTCTCTGTGGCGATGTAGGCGGATCTCCAGTGTTGATGGGGATAGCTGCCGTATTCGGTAGGGCCCGCTGATGCATCTTCCATGTTATTTCTTTGAGCGGTTCACGTCATGCCTTTGGCGTGCAGAGGCTGCCGTAATCAGGGAATGGTATACTCATGTGAACGTGGTGTTAGTGTCATCAGAACCAACCTTACGGCCATATTGCTGATGTCATGTGAACGCTGTAAATATGATTAGTGAAGCGTCGCATGGATCATCTTTCGGTCTTCTTCATTCGTTGGTGTGTAGGTACACTTACTTATGTCCTATCGGACTAATTAATCCCTCTTTGCACGAATCATGTGTCGATACAACGCATGTCAGGTGCAGCTCTTCGACACATAACGGTTTCTGCAGTAGTACAACTTCCTCTGTCCGGCCTGGCCTGTTTTTGTCTGTCGTTTAGTGCTGGTCCGTCGTGCACCGTTAGTCCACTGCAGCGGCCGGCGTCTCCCCTCGTCCTGTTCTGCTAATCACCCCACCACACCCCTTATATCGGGGCCGAACGGGCCCTTCGCCATCCACTTCCCTTGTTTTCCTTGGTTGCTTGCAAGCAGCCTTGCTCCAATTTTTCTCCTTCCGTAAAATGAACACGTCAATTCCATCCCATCACTCAATATCTTTTCTCTATCTTGATAAGACAACTTTTGTTGGTCATCCCTTCATTTCATTGACGTTGCTTTATTTTTTATTCGTCCATATGTGTCAAGCTGCTTCACATCGCATTTGGCTTTGTTTTGTTTATCAACGTGCTACTCTCTCTTCGATCACATTCTGCTCATATCGGATATCTGTCCATATCCCCAACTATATCACTCCCATCCACTTTACCTTCCTCCTCCATTAGGCTCATCTCTCGCAGGTCACCCGCTCCTCCCCCGGGCGGCAGAACGTCACGACACCAGCCAGGTCGTGAGGGCAGTTCATCGTCCCTCCGCCGGCCATCCCCGACGTGTCTCGGTCGTGATAGTCCGCCCGCGCCTCTTCCGCCGCCTGCTGCGTGACCGGAGGCGGAGACGGAGGCGGAGGGAGGCGGAGGCGGAGGCGGAGTCCGCGCGGCGTCTGAGATGGCACCGTTTCGTGGCGGGCCGTGACCTGCGTTCGTGTATCTACAGTGGGAAGTGGAGAGAATCGTGTGGCTACTTTGGCTACTTTGTGGCTACTTTGGAGCTCAGGCTGGTGTCAATGCCATGTCGTAGTAACAACATGGTTGGGGATGTGATCATGTGTGGTACCTAATAAACGGTTCGCTGGGCAACATCCTGGCCCAAATACCCCCCTTTCTGCGAGTGTTTTTAGAGCCAATGTATCATACGTCTGTCTCGCTGGAGGTGTGTCCGGCTGTGCGTCTCAGCATCTGCGTGCGTTTCTGACCACGTCCTCCCTCTGTCTGTTGCAGAGCGCGCCACCGGCGGAGGAGGCTGCTCCGGGCTCGCAGGGGACACCGGGGACCGAGCAGCCGCCGCCGGGATCCCTCTGGTGTCCGCTGGGTCCTCTCGGGACCCTGGGCTCCGACCTGAGCGCACGGCTAGCCGGAGGGCTGGCAAAGCTCGACCTGACCGCACTCGGACGGCCCAAGATGCCGCTCAAAGGAGTGCGGGCCCAGCTGGGCTGGTGCCGGTGTCTCAAGGTAAGGAGGATGCGATGATAGTGCCAGGCTGCCGGGGAAATGTTGTTGAATGTTGGAGAAGGTTGGGGTGCCTTTCAGCGTGCGTAGGATCACGTTGGCTAATGGAGGCCGGCAGGGAGGGTCGGAGTCGTGAAGACCTGTAAGGCAAGAGTATGTGGACGCCCAGGGCTATGTTGGGTCGCGGGCCTGAAGAGCAGTGGAGAGGTGGTGGGGCTACTAAGGGCTATGGACATAGAGAGAGCTGTAGGAGCTGTAGGTAGCGGCTAGTTGCCTCGGTAGCTGCCCGGTCTCAGACGTCCGTGGGCGGCCGGGGGCGGACAGCGGGTCTGTCAGCAGCCTCTCCGGGCGGTATCCCAGCTGGAGACTCGCCGCACTCTGTCCAAGTGGGATCGGGGAACATATGTAGCGATGTTAGTGCACCACTCAGCGCGCTCAGCCCCACCCAGCAACGAGCAGGAGATACAATCAGACATTCGGACTAATTGCCAGTGGCCGCTGACGTAAGCAGCATCAACAGGAATGGGTTCAGTAACGAGACTCGTGACCTTCGCTAAGAGCTGCTCTGGTGTAGTCTGAGCTGTCAGAGATGTCCCAAGAACACGAGCTGTTACGCTGAGCTCGAGGTCAAGAGGGTCTTGGGGCGGACCACCTGTTTGATGACGCGGAGGCGGGATGGGCCACCGCCTCCGGCTGGCGTGGGAGGGAGTAATTCGGCGTAATTACACCCGCCCGGCCCGAGGCCCTCCTGAGACTGCTGCGGTTACGTAGAGGTACAGGGTGTCCAGAAAAAAACGGATACTATTATTTTTTGCTGTAATTCCGAAAATAAACACCTTACATTTTAAAATGGCACATGCTTGTATTCGCCAAAATATGGCAAAACAGACAGCAGGTGCCACATGGCATGTAAGCTCTTTGGTTAGTTACGGCAGCTCCTCAAAGCAGATACTCAATGTGAGCGGCCTTACGGCGGATCAGCTCCAGCACTAGCACAGTCTGCAGGTGACTGATGGTCATGTTGACCATCTCGGAGAGCAGGCAGACAACTTTCCAACGACGCATTACAGTGCTCATGAGTTTTGCCAAATCTTGCACTATAAGCACATAAATTTGGAACAAAATCGGCACGTGGCGTTAATGAATGCGACTTAATTTCCGTAGTATCTTTTTTTCTGGACACCCTGTAGTTCTTCTTTGGTCACTGCTGACACGGAGCGTTTTGGAGGCTGAGGTAAACTATTGTATTGATTTTTGGGGTGCATATAAGTAATTTGTTTCGCAGTGGTATATTGCTTTCGCTACTACGAAGTGCAATTCAATTATATTATTATGTTAGATTCCATTGAAGGTTGAACCAGATCAGATAGCAATTCTACGTCTGGTTAGGCATTACAATTGTTGAAAAGCTGGCCACGATAACAGATGTCAAACCATTTCTATTCTGAAAGATACTGCAAACTCATCCAATAAAAGCCAAGTTTTTCATCGTTATTAAACTAGCAGAGACGACTGGTGAGACAACTGTTGTGCCTGCATACTAGGGGTACCCATTTTTGGGTCAATTTTCCAAATTTTAGGTGGGGGTGGATTTTCCCATTATTTGGTCTATTCTGACTCCATCTGTGCCAAAAATAGCGAAATCAAACGATTTCTAGGGGTCGCGAATTCAAAATGAAAATGCCAATTTTAGCGAAAAATTGACCAAAATAATGTTATTTTATTTTGGAACAAGGTTGCCATGCGAACAGGTTGGAGTCAATTTTACCATTATTTGGTCTATTCTGATTCCATCTGTGCCAAATATAACGAAACCAAACGATTTCTAGGGGTCACGAATTCAAAAGGAAAATGTTAATTTTAGCGGAAAATCGACCAAATTAGCAATATTTTATGTTGGAACAAGGTTACCATGTCAACAGTTTGGGGTTGATGTTATTGCATTTTTTTGCTCCGTTCTGGATCTAGCAGTGACAGAAATAACGATATCAGACTACTTTTAGGGGTCGCGAGCTTGCATTGGAAGTTTTAATTTTACTTGGAAAAATGGCTTCATTTTAACGACTATAAATATGCAAAGCCAATGTGTTGCAGTGGTATTGATGACTGTTGGACACCGTGCAACACTACTTCAGTTGTATATTTGACGTGCAGCGGTAAAAGAGAGCACCAAATATATCTACAAAGACATAAAAACAGCACTAAGCTATCCTGGTATGCATGACCTTTTCCAATTCGCTAGACGACCTCCCCGAGTCCCGGAGTTGCAGAGACGGCAGAGGGAGGGGCGCAAGCTTTACACCACCGCGCCTTTGGGTGACCGCTGTGCTTGAGTGTAGCTTTGCCCCTCCCCCACAAACACCCACAACCACACACAGAATGCGATTGTGCATATGGAAAGACAGCTGGCGGAGAACATCACAGGAGGAGAGGAACAATGAACTTCATCCTCACCCCATTATGAAAGCAATATGTTTGCAATCTTGCTGATGACGGACAGCACTGGCCTGGCCGAACGCGTGCACGACTGCTCGTGGCTCCAGTTCTGGGCATGTGCCACTACAAGCAGCTGTTGACATGAGACGGGTGCAGATATCATGTCATGGTTCTAGTGCCTGGTGATGGCCGCTGCCAGAAGTATCCTTGCAAGATAAAGTAACGGATCTTACGCTGCACTCACAAGTCACAGGCCCAGTCCAAACCCTCAGATGGTGCTGAACTGAAGTCGAATGGCATTGCCTAAAGCTGAGAATTAGGAAGGTACCAAGTCTAAACGACTCAGCCAACTCCGAGGCAGAACCGTTTACTGACTCTTGGCATTGCCTGGGGGCCGAGACAGTGGGTGGGCCACGGACCTTATGGTGGCGGACCTGATTCTCCTCCTCTTCAGCCTTTGCACGCACACTCCTCTATATGATGCGTCCTGGTGCCACCATACGGCCCATGCAGGATGAAAATCTTCTGCTACATTATAGGTTCTTCAGATTCAGACGCTAATTACCTGAGATCACAAATGATCTGTGCCAGAAGCTGTGAAAGTTCTTCGTCACATACCTATCAGCCGTGCACGTATCAGCGCATGGCTAGTCCCCCGTGTCGAATAATTAATATGAACTCGTAAATGATCGGATTGTATCGGAAACTCTTACATGAACGGTGTGTATCTGTCCCCACTGAAGAAATGAAATGGTACATGGTTGGTGGGCATGGATAGAATCGACTCTTTGGAGTTTCTGTTTTTGGATCAGAAGTTGAATTTTTTTGGTATAGAACACCCATACCTAGGTATTTATCCTACCCTGTCTAAAGGTGTATTACATCGTAGCCGTGAGCGAACGGGACGGCGTTTCTTGTGGAAGTATACGGTCGAAATGGTTTGATCGTTTTTGAATTACATGGTTTGAAATACATTCGGAGCCATGATCTGTCAGATGTATCCTGAGCTAATTTGCACAAACTTGAATTGTATAATGGACACAAAGAGCCTGTCATGAACTGAGATATGGCAACTGAAACTTCACAGTTTAGTTTGACCTCAAAGGTCATCAAAGGTCACTAATGCAAGACAAAAAGAAAATATCAAAAATGATTGCACGCTGACCAGAATGATACCAGCAACAGGAGCAAAACATCCCGGCGCTTTTCATCAAATGTTACAATATCGACATTGTAATGATCGCTAGTAAAGCATTGAACCGTAACCACGTGATGGAGCACATCGATCTGGATGAAAAGGGAGCGTTCAATGACCCCTCCACCCGACTCTCGAAACAAAAAGTTTGCCTTCGTTGCGATTTACTATCAGCGTAAAATAAGCATATTTCTAGGTAAATACGCAAATTTCAATCTCAATTCGCGACCCCTAAACCACCTTTGATTTCAATATTTTTGGCACCATTGGAATCAGGAGCCGCGAAATAATGGGAAAAACCACCCCCACCCACAAATTTCCAAAATCGGGAAAAATGGGTACCCCTACTGCATACTGCCCGGCATATTCTATGGCAGTTGGCAGCCCATGTTTCCTGAACAGTGAAATTTGGCAGCCAGAGCAGGAGAGAACTGGGAAGGAATTTTCCACCCTGGCCACGAGCCGATGTACACGATGTCTGTTTCTGTGCTATGTTGAGCCGAAAAACAGAGAGGCATGTGCTTCCTTTGGCTGACCGAAGTTGACCTGCCATCCGGTATACAAATTGAGGTTCGATGGAGCAGCCAAAGGTGCTTGTTTTTGCTATGAATGATATGTTATTCATTATCAGGCTGCAAAAGAAAACAATATTTGTAACAGTTGAACTTCTATCACCTATAAATATTGCTGAGTTGAAATATATCAATACATTTCCATCATATAACAGGATTCACACATCTTTACGGAGGAGGATACCGCAAAAGCCTTCATATCAGTGACATGTCGATTGTCGACTGATTTTGCCGTTATCATCTTCACGCATGACTGGCCGTGTTGTATCGATTTACGCCAGGGAAATATGTCAGAATCTGAATAATGCTAATGGCGTAACGGCGTATCGTCCAACTGTTCGCACTCCGTCTCACCAGCCTCAGGATTGGTAACGGTGCGAATCTCGAGTCGCAACTGTTTAGGAACTAGGAAGAGACACCAGTTCCATTCTGTTCAGACGGGGACCGCTACGGAATCGCGAACAATGTTTCGATCACGCCGTCTGAAATGGCGTTAAAAAATGTGTTTTCCATCCCGCTGTTCTTCTGTATTCCTTTACCAAGTAGGGTACCGCCTTGCGATATAAATCAGGAATCAGGAATAACGTTCAAATCTGCGTTTGAAATACCCTTTAGTTTACTTAGAACGTCACCTTGAGCTGCCAAACACGTGTCGCTATATTTACAAAGTTCAAACTCTAAACCAACTCACAGCTTTGCAAACAGGAATTTCCATGGCCGTGCAGCCATTATGTCATCGCAGAGCCCTTTTAATTCACACATTTCCTTCTTCCGCCATCAAATGCGCACCGGAAACGTTCTGTAAATGGTCGCAAAAACGCCGAGCTTTTGTCTGCGCGTCTCCTTGCCACTCGCTCCATGACGAGATGACGACGTGGCGCCGGTTCGCCGATCGCTCACGGTGTGCCACAAGGCTGCTGACTGGGCCCGCCACTTTCTGTCATCGCCCGCGCCTCGCGCTGGCGGCCTTGGGGCGACCGACGGAGCCACTCGACACCGTGTCACCACAACACAGCTGAATGGCGCAACTCGGCCAGCTAATGAACCGAGGGCGACGACAGAGCACGGACGGATGAGGCGTCATGTTCGTTCTTCAGCTGCAGAACGAGACGAGAACGAGGCCTATATAAAATAAGTTTGAATTTACTGTCCGCTTCGATTGAAAAGAAAGTACGGGTCTAACTGGCTGAAAAAGAGGGAATGCAAAGGCGTAAATGCCTTAAAATCAACTAACAGCCGGTCATAATCTAAAAATGTGTTATTTAAAACATTCATATTTTATTTTTATAGCACTTGGAGATAAAATGTTAAAGAATTCCTTGGCCAAGCTTGTTTAATGAAGTGTAGCTTATTAAAATTTAAAAAATGGCCTGCTTCCATCGCCACCCATGAAATAAACGGTTTATAGGGATCCCGATCGGCCCAAATGCGAGTCGGTCGGACACTGAACACTGTCTGTCTGTGTGTCTGTCTGTCTGGTGTGTGTTGAACGGTCGGCGGTGGCGGCGGTGACCGCAGCTCGGCCCCATCTGCCGTCCTGCGGTGCCGCGGCCCCCGCTCCGTTGCCACAGTCTCACGGACTAGTGCTGGATGCCGGTCGGTGGTCTACGGATGCACCGAGCGGCACCGCCCCTGCCCTGAACGGTGCGGGGCCTGTAACGTGCATCATAGGACTAAATTGAGAAGGGAACCTGCCAAAAAAAAATGCATATTTGCCTACGCTTTATTTGTTCTGCAGCCGAAGGGACATTTGCAGGCCATACTCATTCAACCATCCCTCTGGCATTACCATACAAATTCATTCATAGTTGCCGACACCTGAGGCGACGTTCAATAGATATGTGCATTATGCTATGTGCGGCCTTGAGCGTCTGCCCGTCTGGGACAATGTCGTGACGGGCTTATGAAGATGTGCCGGAACTGCAGTCTCATACGTGCATCAACGGCCCGTCTCATAATCAGTCCACAGGTCAACCCCCACAGTTCAGCGACCGCAGACCAGAGATCACAGACCAGATGCCACAGACCCGCAACGGTCTCTTGCGTATATGCAGCGCGGCGCAACTTTGTTCGCCATGATTTTACAGTTTTACTGTTAAGCATATTAAGCAGCACAACAATTGTCCCGGTATGTCTGTATGAATGTAAGGTTGCTGGTACGTTACAGCGGCCGGAAGACCGGAAAAGTTACTCACACCCATGCATCACGAAAGTCGGACCCCACATTCGACCTTTCCATGCACCTCTCGCCACCCACCAGAGCCCCGACACCACAAGGCGACAGCTCTCATCTCTCCAAGGACATCGCTCTTCCATCAAGCCACTCTCTCTCTCTCTCTCTTTCTGTGCGACACCAGCGAGTGCCATGTGGGGACATCGGGCGACTCTCACCTGTCACTGTGCGCCCAATGACTGACCTGACCCCTGACCCCGTGTGACCAGCAGAAGGACGAACCGCCGGAGATCACCTACTGTGTCAGCAAGACGGGTGACGCGCTGAACCTGCAGATGCTGACGCCGACTCAGCCCATGCCGAGAGCCGAGGAGGTGGAGGCCAAATTCCTGGAAGTACTGGTAAGTCACGCCACGTTACGGTCCAAACTCCATAGACAAGCGGACATACGGTTTTACAAGAGTTAGGCGACGAAATACTCAGCTTAATTATTAAATAATGGGCACCATTAGGTAGGCCATACAATTTTCTGTAGTACCGCATAGTCGCTGCAGTCAAAGGTGTTCTGGTTTTTATGCTATATGCCAAAGAATTTTTGCGTGTAATCACCGGTGACACGACATATTTCTGCTTTATTGGGTTGGGCGGTGAAGTCGATGACGTGATCACAATGAAAATGGCTTAGTTTTGTAGAACATTGAATTCTGATTCCGGCACGACTCTCGCTAGTCCATTTTTTTATTATAAATAAACCATTAATTGCGGTACAAAGTCAAAACTAGCCCGAAACGGCGCCCGCAGCGGCCGTTAGCACAGCGGCCTTATGGTAAACAGGTTAGTTCACATTCCCGCCGCTATGCGAGTGGCGGCGGCGCCACCTGTCCTCATGTCCGCCTTGGACCGTAACGAATGATCAGAGATGGCAGAGCTGGGAATGAAGGGGTGGCCAATTGGCCATGATGCTATAAATACGGTGCATACATAATATTGCGTTGCACCTTTTATCATTACAATATCGTAGATTTTAGCTATACTAATAGAAATAGCAATTAGCTTTGCGAGACTCGCTTTTAAGGTCATCTGCGCTTTCGTTAGGCTTGCATGATGAACAGCAAAAGTTCAAAGAAACCTAGGAAAGATCCCGCGTCTTTTCTTATAATCAAAGGCGGAAGCTAACTGGTGTGTACCAGGAACACTCCGTGGTCCGGTAGGTACCCAGTTCTGAGCACCACACGTGCACTCATGGAATGAATCAGAATGCCTGGAGTGAAGCGTTCTACTGGCGCGGAAGTCTAAAAAACGCCAGAGTCTTGTGGTACTTCTATCGGATAAGCACCAGTGCAAAGTGATTGTGAGTCTCCCTAGGAGAAGGATGTGGTCGGCATTCGACCGGCAAATCGGGTAATCATCTGCATATGAACTTCTTGGTCTCAACTCTTGGAACGTTTTCTCTTGGAACTGATAACCAGAAGAGAAGCTGCGAACGAACGTGCCAGGGGTTTGTAGAGTCTTCTGACTTGCTGTACCTTTTATGCATTTTTACTTTTATAAATCCCAGAGCTATTCCTATTCCAGCGTATAATATCAGATAATTACAAACTAGAAGACTTTTATAAATCCCAGTTTCCGCTGTGGTAGCTCCCCTTACTGTGAGAAGCTACCTCAATGACGCCGTACGTTGTGTACGTAGCTCTCCATCTCGCCGAGCCATCCCTCACGGCGAACCCACTGCCGGTCCGTAGCACTCCTCCGAACAAACGCCACCACCGGAACCGAGTCCGTGACGAGCGGCCGTTTCGTCGTGGCGATTACACAGCGATACATCACTGCACACCTCCTCTGGGGGGTCACGCGTCGCCTCCTCCGCCCCGCCGCCGCCGAGCACTGAGCAGCAGTGGTGGAACAGCCGCGTAAATACCGTTTGTCCAGTGGCGGTACGCGGACGTTGTCGCGGAAAAGGCCGCGGAGGTAGCGTAGCCCGGATAATGATGGTGCTACCGAGTGCCGATGCGGTCTGCTGGTGTCGACTGCAGTCTGAACCCTTCGTGACGACCTCTGTTGGACTGCCGTGACGACCTCAGACTGTCGAGACGAAGCGTGACGCCCCGTTACGATCTGTCGTGATGCGCCGCAGCATGTCAGACGACCGTCACCAGTTCATCACGGAGATGCATCACGGGCGTGACAGAGTCACGAAACTGGCGACACGGCTTTGACGCGTCACGGTGACTCTGTGTGACGTTATCCGCGACCTCCGCGACCTCTCAGTCAACCTTCATCACACCTGATGACCTGTTCGGTGTTTTAAACTTACGCCAAGTTATTGAACCTCATAGGTTCTAGAACTGAGGGAAATGTATTTGACGATTCCCAGGATCCTCTCAGCGTCTCGGCGTGGTTTATGGCGACCGGTCTCGTTTTGACGCCGGCCGGCGAAGGTCGAAGCGGAGGCGGATAATGGCAGAGGAGACACCGCAGACGACTCGTCCTGCTCTCTTGGAGAGAGGAAGAGAAAGAGGGAGGAGAGAGACTGTCACGAGCGTTCATTAATTTTGCGGCGCGGACGGCCGGACGGCCGTGTCGCCACGTTCGGTCCGTCTGGGCGGCTCGGTCCTATCTGGTCCGCGGTCCGGGAGAAAGGCCGTCGCGAGCGAGCAGGCCGCGCCCGGCCCTCTGGCCGCCGCTCGGCGCGTGCCGGGAAAGCAGTACCACTGTCACGACAGCCACTCACGGCTCGCTCGTGATTCGATATCGACCCGCAGCGTGAACCACGGCGGCGGCCGGTGTCGGCCGGTGAATTACAGCTGGCACGGGAGGCTAGTGGGCCGGGAACTAAACCTCCCCGGCTCGTGCCACTGTCCCGTTAGATCTTCAGGATCTTCGTAAGCCAGATTTTGTGCCAAAACCCGAGCCACTCCATACCATGATAGAAGCCGGTCCGGCCGCGATTCTCAGCCTGTCACGGACCGGCCTTGGGCTGCTCTCGTGCCTCGTGCCTGGTATGACACACGAGGCCGGCCGAATGTCCACCATCTGCCGCGACATTCCTTCATGTCCGGCAGTGCGACACGACTGACCTGCGTGCCACCGGGTCACTGGTGACGTCATCGACAGGTGAAGTGTGCGCCCTTCCGCCTGTCCGCTGTGTTCGTCAACCGGCGGCACAGTAAAGGGTGCGTGACCTGCCGAATGATTTAGTGATCTATTGAGGGCATTCCGTTCAGTTCGGGATAATTCCGTGCACTATGACGTGTGTGCCCGGCACTATGGGTTGTCACCATTCCTGGGACTGCATTCTCTGTCCACATTGAACCCAGTGAATGGATTGGCTGCGAGGGAATGTCAGGGGGATTCCTGCGTGCTGCACAGTGGAGCTACCAACGCTTGCCGATTCTGGAAGTTCGTTATAGTCGCCTTTGTATCGACTGAAGCAATAAAAATACAGAGCACAAGAAAGGAGGAATCAGAAGGGAAAGTGAAATAGAGTGAGAGAGAAAAAGAAGAGAGAGAGAGAGAGAGAGAGAGAGAGAGAGAGAGAGAGAGAGAGAGAGAGAGAGAGAGAGAGAGGGATGGAGGGAGGGAAGAAAGGAGAGAGGTTAATATTGATGAACACGTGTATGTGGACTGGAACTACGGCCGTGACTAAATAAGAACCCTCTCTAT
Organism: Amphibalanus amphitrite; assembly: GCF_019059575.1. Taxonomy (NCBI): domain Eukaryota; kingdom Metazoa; phylum Arthropoda; class Thecostraca; order Balanomorpha; family Balanidae; genus Amphibalanus; species Amphibalanus amphitrite. The sequence goes on along the minus strand of NW_024882756.1, from coordinate 44,922 downwards.
TCCGCCTATGGGTCCGTAAACCGGCCTGTGACTCAGTGCCGTGCCGAATCTGTCCGCATTCCATGCACGGCACAGTCGCCCCCTCCTCTTTCACTCTACCTTCGAGGGTACCGATGGGGTATGGTCACCTGGACCAAGCACGTGCTACTGCACAGAGCCGGATGGTACGGGGCATGGTACAGAATCTGAATGCTCGGCGTTTGATACGGAGGAGTGAGCTGATGCCACACTCGTGATAGGCCTTCTATCGGAGGAGTACTGTTGCAATACACATTACACAAGGCCCTAAATGCAATACATACCATATCAATTTACGTGGTTTCAAAGTAGGTGCGGATGGAATAGACTGCTTTGCTATTGGCACACTAATGTGCATGCTGTCCTGTACTGCTAAATGATTTTTATTGATAAAACAATTTTTAAATACACGGAGAAGAACCCTACCGATAAAAAAGCGACCATTAGGTATGCAAAATAAATATGCAATGATGGACGAGCGTTAGCCGTGAGCAGAATATTGCCGCCCTGAATTGATGGACAATTCATAACCACCATATTTCATGTTGAAACAGTTATCATTCTGCTCACCGATGATGTTCTTTCTTCTTACAGGACGAGCTTGATCTCACCGCGGCGAACCGGTCAGCAATGCTGGAGCTGCCGCTGGAGAAAAAGTGGCAGCTCTACTGCAGCCGAAAGAAAAAGGTACGTGCATCGCCACCACAAAATAAAAAAGCCAGTTGAACCAAACAAACATCTGTGTGTCAGGTGGCGCCTGGATCCGCAGACTCGTCCTTGGGCTGTCAGAGCGGGAGAATAGTTGGCCAATGCTGCGGTGTCATGATGCGATAGCTGTCAACACTTTCGGGGAATATCGTCACGGATACAGCAGTGTATCGAGTGTCCCTGAAGCACAATCCGGGGGGCTCGCCGTGAAGCCTCGCGAGGGAACGTCTCGGTAACGGAGGGGTATTGTGCTGGTTACCGACCGGGCGGGTGGCACCCCTCGGGGTATTGTCACTGGCCTTGGCACTGCCAATAATCCATGTGATGTCCCTGAGAGAATGGGTTATTCCGACCATACTTCTTGGTGGACGTGACCAGGTTATAGGGGGCTCATGCTCCTTGAACGCCACCAGGTGGGAGTTTGACAAAGTGAGGTCGGCGTAGGTGTGGCTCAGCGTACGCTGGCTAGTGGCTACGTCATGTTTATGATATTCGATGGCCGTATGTAAGTCTTACCAAATGTGTTTCACCATCTTACGATTTTTTTCGTTTTCCGTGTCATCTCAGTGGAAAACGTCATGACGACTTTCACCTGTCTTTTTTAATTACCTTCTGCCACTACGTCGCGGTGACCGTGTCTGATTTCATTCTATCTCGGTTCGGTGATGATGCGCTATCGGTTGTCACCCGACTCTCGGTATAGAAATGAAGGGACAGTGGACAGCTCTGGAGAAAACCTGCCCCCACGATACCGAGAATGAACAGGACTGGGATTGGGAGAGCGACATTCAGATGCGTTTAACTTGCTGGGCTATGCTGAAGATCGCTCCAAAGGTTATTTGGAATAGACGAATCGGGAGCCTTTTACATGAAGGCGACCGACTAATACAGGGGTGTGCACTAGAATCCGGAAAAACTTAAACTTGATGTATCATATGGGGCGTTCCACGACAAATCGACAAGTGCCCTGCACCCTCATATTTTATTTTTTGCTTAGAATTGGTCCAATGGGTTGTGATGGGCGGGGAAGCCAGCTGTGGCAAGGATTTTTTTCTTCGAACAACGGTTTCCGAGATATAGCCTCGGGCAATTCTTGGAGTTCGCGCTGCAGCCCTATGTTTGGCGGCCTATAACTCAGAAACTATTGGCTTTTTACGATAAAAACCTTATATGGTTCAACTCACAATCAACCAACAAACATTTTGGCTATCTCGGATTTTCAATTTTTGAAAATTTTGATCACGTGACCTTTTGTCCTATTTTTCGAAGAGTGACATTGATATTTTCCCCACTGAAAGTTGCAATTTTGTCTGATGACGATTAAAGCCTTATCAATTGTCATTCATATGCGATAATAAAAAAGTGGTCACGTGATCTAAGGCCAACTTTTGACCTTTCGACCTTTCGAGGTCAACATACAGATGTTTCGATGCGGATCGACGAGAGGATCACGATGGTGCTATTAGTTTGTTCCTAGCTGGGATACCTTGAAAGTTATTTGAGAAAAACTTCATATATATGTATAGTGCCGCTATTTTGACTTCCTTTTAGCTCCTGTGACGTCATCTTTGACCTGACCTGAAAATGACCTCAGTAAAAATTATAGACCTTATCCGTGTGTACCCTTTACCGTTTACCGCTTGTCGATATCTTGCTTTATTTTCGAGATCTCGCTGTCGCTCCCGCTCGTAATAATGGACAGGTCAAAAAAATGACCTGACCTGAGGTCAACGCAGGGCGATAACCACTTTTTTATTATCGCATATGAATGACAATCGATAAGGCTTTCATCGTCATCAGACAAAATTGCAACTTTCAGTGGGGAAAATATCAAGATCACTCTTCGAAAAATAGGACAAAAGGTCACATGATCAAAAATTTCAAAAATTGAAAATCCGAGATAGCCAAAATGTTTGTTGGTTGATTGTGAGTTGAACCATGTAAAGTTTTTATCGTAAAAAACCAATAGTTTCTGAGTTATAGGCCGCCAAACATAGGGCTGCAGCGCGAAATCCAGGAATTGCCCGAGGCTATATCTCGGAAACCGTTGTTCGAAGAAAAAAAATCCTTGCCACAGCTGGCTTCCCCGCCCATCACAACCCCTTACACCAGTTTTCAACGAAGAATAAAATATGAGGGTGCAAATTTAATTTTTTATTTGTCGATTTGTCGTGGAACGCCCCATATAAACTTTTTAAATATATCACTCTTCTTTTCCTCATAGGTTTGTGATTTGAGTCGCCTTCGATCGGAAACAAAATAAGTAGAAATGTCCTCTGAGTTAGAGCGCCGCACCGCAATTTTTGTGGCCCTCCGTTGCGGCCGCGCGCCCAAGGAAATTTTGGACATATTTCAGTTCCCGAAATTGACCGTGTACGACTTTGCGAAGCTGCTCAAAGAGTCTGAAGAGACGATGAGTGAGTCTCTGACTCCCAAGAGGAAGGAACAGGGCCGATTCGAGGTTCGGAAGCGGAATAAGGACTTCTTGGAGCAGCCCGAGGTCATTATTGGAGAAGGTCCGAGCCTTCCCATGCAGAAGGTGACCTCGAGGCTCAATCTGCGCAGGGCAACAATTCTTCGTGCCATTCACGAGGATCTCCGATATCATGAGCTACGTTCTCGAGGTGAGGCAGATGCTCTCAGAAGTCATAAAGACCAGGAAACTCAGAGATGTGAGCTGCTCATCACTTCTTTGAAGCACAGAACTGCCGGCCGGATCTGCTTCTTTCTCTGCGAGAAGATCTTCTGTGTCCGGTCGACCACTAGCTGTGAGGCGTCCTTGAGAGAGAGTCCAACAAAGGAACTTACAACTTGCTTGCTTGCTTGCTTTGTGTTTTCGGCCTGCCGCCAGGGGCGATTTCGGCCGTGATTTAACTTACAACACTTTTGACTCCCTGAGGACCGCCATTATCCAGGCCGTGACCAACTTGACCCGGGAGCAGGTCACCAACGCCTGCGGCAGGTTCCGGCTTCCTGTGGAGGCTGTGATTGGAGCTGGAGGGGGTTAAGTCGAACGATAGTGCAGAGGAAGGATCAGTCTTCGCTATAAAAGTAAAAATTTTGAAGTGAAGCCTTGCGATACCAAATAAACACTTCAGTTCTTTCCCTTAGTTTTTTTTTCCGGATTCTAGCGCACACCCCTGTACAAACTACTCCGTCAGGACAGAGGGACGATACATTTTATGGATAAATGACTGTCCATTGAACGGTGATAGTATCATAAAGGACAGTGGACGTCACTGTAAAAATCGACTGAATGCCCTTCGGCCCGGAACTCGTACTATTAAAAGCACACTCCTCCGGTGCCTGACACAAGCTTTAGCGAGTCAAGGTCAAATGTCACGACCGTGGGATAACTTGTCCTCACTCTCGAATGGCCATGCTAATGTGGTGTTCCAGCGCATGTCAATACGCGTCATTGGCCGTGGGTCGTCCGACAATTTAGTGGCATTGTCTCTGTGAGTGGTTTGAGGCGTGGAGAGCAGTGTTCCAGTCCGTCGGGAGTGGGAACGACCGCAACGACTTCCCGCGACGGCTTTGGAGTCTATTCGGAGGCCAGCGACGCCGGTCCGAGACCCAGCGCGCCGGCTGCCGAGCGGTCTTTTTGTTTGTCTCCTCGCTCGGCGGCCCTGTCACGGGAAACGTTTGGGCTCGGGTGGGTACTGAACTGGTATTGCCGCGTCACGGCCCGTGGAAAACCACTCAAGAGTAGCGCTAGCGCACAGGTCTGAATGGCGATAATTGTCGATAAAGTAGTGCTAACTACCGTCTTTTTTCGGATTGTCTAAGCTGACCACGTCAATCGACAGCTTCTCGTTGTTGGTTATTGTTACCACAATGGCAATCAATTCCATTCAGCTTACTTGTCCAGTTCACTTTTGCGCAGGTATCCCGTTAACTAGCAACATGCTGAGATTTTCCCGAACAAACAGTACGAGAGATACAAAGATGACTTTTTGTGGAGAGGCTGCCTTGTAGCGGACGCTCGCATTAACCACCTGTCCAAATGGGGCATTGTTCCTTCTGAGCTCCAACAAGCGTAACATCGATCATTCACCTTTCCCATTACAGCTTTACGATCTCTCCAGTTCCGTACTAAAAACAGTATCACCCGCTCAAGTTGCGACGACATTGTCTGGTGTGGCGTAACTGTTGTCCAACGTTTTCAAGTATCTCGTATCTTAATTGGCCCAACATAAGATTAGCTAGGGATGCTTTTCAGCATTCATTTCAGGTTCATTTGCATCACTCAGCTTTCCTACTTATAAATGACCTCACTTTTAAGTGTGAACTCAGCATTTTATTTTATATTTCATGTGAGTAAATATGACTAGATCTGTGTTAGGTTGCGCTATTGAAACACTAATGTTAGAGAGCGCACGGTCGCAAAGACAATCCCTTTTGGCTTTTACATAGAGTGTTGAGAAGGCAATAAACACACTGTCAGCGTAACAACCAATTTGTCCTACGTCGTTTCTTAGTCTTTTTGTCCTACAGTATCACAGGCCACGGAGGCGCGTACTGCAGTAGGTACGCTGTACCGCACAACACAGGTGATCCGATATTTTCGTCCATAGATGGCGCTACCAGTGAGCGCCGTAAAGTATGCTGTGCCGCATGGCCTGCAGGCAACGGAAAGAGCGCAATGGCGTGGTCGCCGGGGCATGTGCCCTGCTAATGTTGCTGGGTCAGTAATAGCTGCTTGTTTGGAAGGAAAAGTGAGAATCGAATGTGTGATTTGAACATTTATTACAATGGCGTTTGTTGTGTGTTACAGGATGACACGGACAATGGAAATGGCCACAGCTACCTGGCCCGGCTGCCCGACTACTACATCGACAAAATCACCTCCCTCACCGGGGTAAGTTTTGGTGGGAGTATTACATCGACAAAATCTTCCTTCACCAAGAAGTCAATGGGTGAATGAGCACCAAGGTATTCCATGACAAAATCGCTTCGGGTGGGGAGGTAAGTTTTGACACAAATTCACCACATGTCTTCGCACTTTATCTTGAAAATACTTCCCCAATAGACGGAACGTAAAAATCTCGATGAAGGCGCAGTGTATCAGATGGACGAGTTTGGTGTCTCTTCTAAAGTTAGGTATAGAAATATCAGAAAGTGGAAACAGGTATTCTATTTCCTAATGGTGGTTCATGGGAGAAATTGGAGGCCCGTTATCTTGCCATCTGGAAAGGGGACGCCTAAGGTGTCCCAAACCAGGAAATAGTCCAATCAGATTAACTCGCCGACTTTCGCTTTTCTATCGCCGGCTGTCACATTCCTTTTTCGAATATCTTCCTGAAACATTATTACGGTCCTTTTCGACCGAGGAGGGACTCGGCGGTTACTCCCAAGGCTTCCTCCCGGATCTTTGGCGGATCCGTTCCTCTGCTGTCGTCTGCAAGTGTCGTACAGCACCGCCAGTGCGGGTGTCCTCGACGCGGCAGCTGCCGGCCTCCCTCCCTCCCCGGCTGTCTGTGGCCGCGGGCGGGGACGGATACCTCCCTCGGCTCCCCAAAACGGGTTCCGCCGCCGCCGCCGCCTCGACCGGTCCGCAGCGCTGAGATGGTCCGATTGGCCCGTCTGGCACTGGCTCGGGGTCTGGTTTCCCCGCCCCGTGGCCACTGCTGCTCTCCTGTGCGCTCCGCTGACACGCGCGTGACCTGGGGTCAGCCTAATGACCGGTCACAGACACGTGACCGGGGCTGATGGGGGCTAATGAGCGCTGCTGCTAATCAGGTGGATCACGGAAGGATCGGTGACAGAGAGAGAGAGTGGTCATCGGTCAGGCGAGCCAGGCATTCCGATCGCACCTCAGGACCTTTCTCCCATGTCTCTCTCGCCACTGTTCCCTTGTCGACGACTGACCGTTTATGTGCTGATAGCACAGAGTGACTATAGATCATAATACGGCAATTTTTTTCAAGGCTACAAATGGGTCGAACCTTTTTTCACAAACTTACGTTTAATTCAGAGAAATTGCCGCTGTCCATCTACCCTTTAGCCAAAAATTCGTAAACCTGTCTGTTGTTACGTCATAAGCGCACCACAAGGCGTGGGTGTTTACGGAGCGAGCGAAGCGAGCGTAGTCTTTCCTTAGATTAACGGAAATTTCTGAGTATGAGCGGCCGGCCGGCCGTGGTCACGCTTTTGCGAGGCTTATATCTCAGCAACCACTTGACCGATTTACACGCGGTAATTTTTGTAGGGTAGCTTCATTCCTTCTACCAAGTATTGGACTATTCCCGATGCATGTGGGTGACCCCTTATGCACGTGCCACGTGCAAAACGAAGAGGTGTCACTTTTGTAATTGTTGCAATATCTCGGTAACTACTTGGCCGATTGCGCTGAAAGTTGGCATGCAGGTAGGCACCCACTAGGCAATGCATATCCATGTGCCAGAGTTGGGGTGCTGCTGCACGTGCGCACGTGCAGGGGTCGATTCCAGATCTCGAGAACGGCTGGACCGATGGCGCTCAAATTTGGTACATGGCTAGGGACCGGTTAGTAGGGTGCCGTGCAAAAGTCGGTTGGGACCCATTTTGCACGTGCGCACGTGCAGGGTGCCGCTTCCAGATCTCGAGAACGGCTGGGCCGATTGTGCTCAAATTTGGCACATCGCTAGAGACCGGTTAGTAGGGTGCCGTGCACAAGTCAGCTGGAGGTACCCCCTCGAAATTTCGCACGTGCAAGGCTCACCCTCTCGCTCGCTCCGTTAGTCGCCCCAAAAGGCGTTATACTGGTGTTAAGTGGGTCAGCAGAAATTCCGCGGCTGTTTGGTTAATTAGCGATAATCTGATCTAACCGACCGGCACACGATGTGTACGCTAAACGCTTCATTATGCGAGGATCTCTCGCCAGACCGGTGGTGGAAAGTCACCGGTCGTAATTACGCGATTTACACCACTCCGGGGCGTAATTATCGCCTCCGGAATCTGGCGGTGTCAACAGCCGCTGGGTAGTTTCACCCGTGGCTCGCAATCGCCTCGGCATGCGATTCCAACAACCCTTACGGAAAAGAGCTGACGGGCTGATTCGCAGTGTCCAACACAGCCTACAAGGCGGTTTACAGTATTTCGGACGCCGCTGATCTATATCAGAGACGCGAACGAGCACCGGACAGCGCCGTTTGCGACAAAGATGGCTATCCACTCTATGTTATCCGGGCTGGGGGTACCTCGGCGTCGTGAGTTCACGCCCGTTACTTGTTGACGATGCCGCTGTACGTCGCGACACACGGAATCACGGGATCCGTTCACCGCTGAGCCCGGGATCCGTTCACCGCTGAGCCCGTCTAAAGCTTAGTTCTTTGCCGTGACGCATGAAACGGGATGTGTGAGGTCTGAATCTGATGACATATGCTGGAACCATAGACCTCTGTATACAGATGTCTATGGCTGAAACACATGATAATAAGGCGTATCAAAGTTAAATATGTCAAAGGCACTGTTCTCGGTCAAAGAATATTGTTGGTGTAATGATTTCGTATAACTTTTAAGCGTGGATATGAGTTTTGAGCTTTCGTGTTTGTGTGTTTTGAAGTTGCGAACATAACAAGTAACTAGTTTATTGCCCGTTTGATACTATTTTCATCCATATATGATCCCTGTTATGTTCCCATCTGACGACTGCGGACTTCCCATCTGACCATGCTACTCCCGTTCCAGCTGTCCTTCCCTCACAAGAGTGAGGAGGAGGTCACCAAGCGGACCAAGCAGCTGGAGTCTCTGCGCACGGCGCTGCGCACGCAGCCCAACTCATTCGTCATCAAGTTCCTGGAGTTGGAGGGCCTGGAGGCATGTCAGAAGTTCCTCAACTCGATGGATCACAGCACAGCCGAGAGCAGCATTCACAGCAGCCTGATCGGCTGCGTCAAGGCGCTCATGAATAACACGGTATGACGGGGAGTGGACCGGGATAGGGGATGCTCTGACAGCGCGAGAAGGAGAACGTGGCTCCTATACGGGGGGCGAGCGGCAATGTTGGGATCGGTGTTTTTATACGAGTTATGATAACATGCAGATATGTCGGATGATAAATTGGAGTTGATATGGCGGATAACAATTTTATAACCGATTATTCTTTTTTATTCAATGTGGCTAGTAGAAGTTTGTAGAAAGTTTAACGACGTTGTGTACGCAGAACAAATGCATTGATGCATCAAACGAAATCCAAAGTGACCTTCGCGGTAGCTTAGCTAAACGTTTTGCGCTTGCATAAGCAATCATATGGCGCCCATGACCGCTGTGTGATTCATCTCCATATTTTCGCCTATGCATGAAGACGACCCGTGAGGACACTCAGCCACGCTGGAGTACGTAATATAACCCGTTGCGCCACTTCTAACCCTCTCCTCCCCGTCCTCAGAACGGGCGTTCGCACGTGCTGGTGCACCCGGAGGGCCTGAATGTCATCTCCCAGAGCCTGTCGTGTGAGAACGTCAAGACCAAGGTATCGGTGCTGGAGATTCTGGGCGCCGTGTGTCTGGTTCCCGGAGGCCACCGGAAGGTCCTCGACTCGATGGCCTACTACCAGAAGTACGCCGGCGAGAGGACCCGGTTTCAGGTATGTCAAGGGCGTCTCTTGTGGGGACTGGGTTGGGCTGTTTGCAATGCAAATCCAGTCACCAAGCTTGTGAGTAGAGTGGAAGCGTTTGGTCATTGTTTGTATTAAATTTGCAGGCTAACTCTCGTGTTTATTTGCATGCAATAGGTGTGCCTTATCATGTAGGTATCTTCTTAGTGATGTCGTAAGTGCATTTGTCACTTCTGTTTTATTCATTCTATTACGTGTGTGGTTATCATCAAGTTAGTATGTTTATTTTAGGTATACATATGCGTTGTACATACATGCGATGCATAACAGCAACCCCAGCACTTATCGAGATATCGGGCAACGTGATATGACATCCCTGATACATCTCAAACGCTTGGTGTTAACATGTGACCTCCTCTTCAGCGCATCGTGAACGACCTGGACCGGTCGACGGGTACGTACGCCGACGACGTCAGTCTCAAGACGGCCATCATGTCCTTCGTCAACGCCGTGCTCAGCTACGGCGCCGGCAAGGAGAGCCTCGAGTTCAGACTCCACCTGCGATACGAGTTCCTGATGCTGGGCGTGCAGCCAGTCATCGATAAGCTGCGCAAACTCGAGAACGAAACGCTGGACAGGTGGGTCCGCAGGCGGAGAGGAAGGGAGGTTCTTTGAGCTCGATCGGTTCAGCCGGAATGTTTGGTCGTTAGGTGGCGCTGGAGAGAGCGGTACCAGAGTAGGCAGCGTGGTGGTAGAGCCTCAGTTCGGTGTCGTGGAACCAGATCAGTCAACTCGACAATCCCAACGAGTATAACTAGTCGTAAAATAAGGATATTTGATTAATTTTGTAGATTGGTAAGGCGTAACGTTCGTGTAAACATTTAACGATGCATGCATGTTTCCAAGGGTGAACAATGAACATGGCTTGACGTGGGATCTCAATATAGGTAGATGCGAACGTCACCTAACTTGCTGCGCTTGTGCTCTCAGGCATCTGGACTTTTTCGAGCTCGTTCGTACGGACGACGAGCGGGAACTGGCCAAACGGTACGAGGAGATTCACGTGGACACCAAGTCGGCGTCAGCCATGTTCGAGCTCCTCAGGACCAAGCTGAACAACACAGCGGCCTATCCTCACCTGCTGTCTCTGCTACAACACTGCCTCCTGCTGCCTCGTGAGTCGTCACTAGCTGTTTTGTCCGATACTCCAACTTCTCTTACGACGATATACAGTTTGTTTTATCGGATGATGTTGAAATTTGCAACCAGTGTATCGGTATAAAGCTAAAAATATTCCGTAGCAACCGACAATGTAAAATTGATATCCACCTGTTTGACTGGAGGTTCGCCATTTTTGCTGTTTCGCAGTGGACTATGGGTCGTATCCTCAGCACTGGCTCCTGTTCGACCGCATCTGTCAGCAGCTGATCCTCCAATCAGAGAACGGAGAGGACTGCGACCTGCGGCCGACCGACATCAACGTCAACAACCTCGTACAGATGTGAGTAGCGTTTGCTAAAGAAGTTTCTATAGGAACATGCTAAGCAAACAGCAAGGTTTAATAGTGGACTCATGATGTCACTCGGAACAGCTCTGGTTAGCGTAACAACCGAGCCCACATATACACTCTCAAGCGTTCAATCTAAGAAAGAGGAAGATATGAAATGTGACCAGTTGATACCGTTTCTATGGCCAGTGAGATACTGACTGCAAAACCTCGACGGTTTCATGCATTTTAGGGAATATCTAGCCAGGCTGCGCGTTCTTCTGGCAAACTGACCCGTCACCGACCTTTGTGCCCTCAGGCTTGCCAAGGAGGAGGAGCTGAGAGGTGCGCTCACCAAGGCCGAGGACCTGGAGAAGGAGAACCTCGACCTGATGACTAAGCTCAGCGAAAAGGAGCAGGAGTGTGACATCAGGACTCAGGAGCGTGACGACCTCAGCACCAGTCTCAGTCGTCTCCAGGAGAAGTTTGAGACCGAGTCCATGGGTATGTCATAAGCATGTAGTGAAGCTCAACGTGTCGTACATATCGTAACAAATAGATTCATAAGCATTGCGATAAGTACTTCATAAAGTTTTTTTCTACATCTGTAGCCGGTACAATTTTAATCAGTGATTTTCAGCGTTATGCGAACCATACACAAACTAACTTATTTTGCTCATATTCAGAGTCCTGTGACGGTATTAACCCTAGAACGCCTAGGGGGGGGGTTGTATCAACCCCCCCCCCTGAGGTTTTTTAGAAGTGCACGCTAAACGGCTTGTCGTAGCGGGCTGAAATTTTCAATACCTTCTGGGGCAACCTTTGCGCATCTTTTGCCGAAAAAAAATTGATCGGGTCATGTCAGGTCACGGAGTTATGACGTCATAAGAGGTACAGCCTCCGGCCGGATTTTCACAAACTGAGTGCCAACGCCCGAGGTTTCCTGCCGGTGGTACGGACATCGGTTGATGGATCGTGATGAAACTTCCCATGCATGTTGGGGCAAGTATTGGCTATCATATGGTATAAGAAATTTGACCGGGTCAGGTCAGGTCACGGAGCTATGACGTCACAAGAGGAACAGCGTCCGGTACTATTTTTGAAAAGCGCCCGAACCACTATTTTGCTAATTCTTGTCACCTCAATGGGAATATGCAGCAATATTAGCTTCTATAGGGAGCAAATGGACCTCCCAAATCCAAAAATACAATCAGATTTTAAAAATTTAAATTTTGAATTTTCGAATTTCTGCCGTCGACTGTGACCTTGCCGACTTCCGGCGCTCCCAACGCGCCATTTTTAGAGCTAGGGAAACGAAATACATACCAAACGATAGAGAATTGATCAAGGAACACGATAGTGAAGGTTTCAAGTCGATATCTCCCACCGTTTTGCCGCAATCGCCGCCGAAAGTTGAAAAAAGTCTATTTTCCCGAAAATTTGACCTTTGACCGGTCAAAAGTAGGTCAAATGTTGACCTAGGACCAAAAATATACCACCAATCGCGAGATCTCGTTGAGAGCAATCCGTTGGGTTTTTCCGCTAAGCTCTACGACCTTCCGTTTCGAAACGCCAGGGGGGGGGTCGTAACACCCCCCCCCCCCTGGTCGTTCGTTTTATGAGAAATGGCCTGGTCGTGCGAGGGTTAATATTGATGCTAGTTATTTGCGATATTTATTTAAGCCCATTAGTCTGTTGAAGTACTTTTTAGGTATCTAACCGCACCAATACCTTCCTGCGTCCCCAGGTCACCTACAGGCTATCCAGCGGCTTCAGGAGCTGCAGTACAGCTCGGGACGCAGTCTGAAGGAGGCCGCTATCACAGATGAGGCCAAGATCAGCACCCTACCATCACGCACCTCTGCCGGCGCCGGACCGCCGCCGCCGCCTCCGCCCCCGCCCCCGCCCCCGCCGCCCGGCGGAGTGCCGCCCCCACCACCACCCCTCCTCAACGGGCACGCTCCTCCGGTGAAGCAGAAGAAGGTGCCGAAGGCTGGCAACCCGCTCAAGAGCTTTAACTGGTCCAAGCTGCCGGCCCACCGTATTGGCGGAACGATCTGGAACGACCTAGACGAGGAGCGTCTGTACAGCTGCATTGACCTGGCGGACGTGGACAGGACATTCTCGGCCTATCAGCGGCAGAACGGCCTGGTGAGTGTCTGAGAGAGGGAGAAAGGGTGAAAGGAGCGAGGGAGGCCGATCGCTTGATGAGCCACCACAGGTGTACGTTTCACATAGAGAAGTCAGGTGATCGAGGTGACTTTTTTGAACCTCTATTTTCATAGAGGTTCAGGTGATCGAGGTATTTGGGGGACAGTTGGCAAATTTTGTGAATTTTGTAGGGGTCTTGCCAAAACAAAGTTTCCTACAGATAATTTATAGCATTCTAGTGGGCGAGTCACTTTTGGAATGAGAGGAAGAAGTCCAGATAGCCCAGCCAATGTTCGGTATTTCGACCACAGTGGGTCGTTTAGGCTAGATGGCGCTGTACTATTACCACCACATAGCTGCTGTTGCTTTCATGAGATGTATGCCTTTTCACACGCGGCATTTCAGGCCGATAATTCGGTGGACTTGTCGGCAAATGACAATGTAAGTGAAAAGTGAGCCACCAAGGCAAACTACATGTCGTTCTCACAGCGTATTTAGGAACCTGGGAGCCGCATGTTGGTGGTTCATGCATGCAGTCAAGGAAAGTGAATTTTATCTTTTTAGCATTGTATTTAAGGTTTGTCTCTTTATTACCCTGATAAGTGCCGCTATAATCCGTAATCCCGCAAGCTTTAGCAAGTTGGTCACTTTTTCTCGTTTTCAATGACGATCGCTCCTGAAAAAACGTCTATCTACCCTTTACTATCACGCGTCGTCTATGGGCCGACTTCTCGCTTTCTAAGCCGTCTCCGTCTGAGCTCCTGCTGACCTTCTGTTGACCTCCACATGACCTCGTTTCCCCGCAGCTGGACAGCTCGCTGGACGACCTGACGAATGCCGGCACGTTGACCCGCTCACGGAACAAGGTCATCAGCGTTGTGGATGCCCGGAGGGCGCAGAACTGTACCATACTGCTCTCAAAGCTGAAACTCTCCGACAAGGAGATCAAATCGTGAGTTTGCCTAGAGCCTCACCCGATGACTTGGTTGGGGATATGATGGGCTTGAAACCTTTCTATTTTGACGTGTTTTTTTTTTTTTTAAATCACGACGATGAAATCAGCTTGTGAGTAAACGGTTAACGGACTTCATCTGAGAGAATGACCCGTGAGATACACAGCTTCAAGAGTGCTTGAATTCTGGAAACGAGAGTAGGTAGAATATGTAAATTAATAGAACAGGGATCGAGCGTAGCGTCACTATTTTTTCTTTTCATTTTTGCGATACGCCTAACTTGGTGATGTGGTCTTCCTCCTGCCCCCAGGGCCCTTATGTCGATGGACACCAAGGATCAGCTGCCGCCGGACATGGTGGAGCAGCTCCTCAAGTTCACGCCGTCGGCCGAGGAGAAGGCCTTGCTGGAGGAGCACAGTGACGAGCTCAAGAGTCTCGCGCGCGCTGATCGCTTCCTCTACGAGATCTCGCAGTGAGTGGCAGCAAAGAGAGATATGCTTTGCTTTGTTGGATAGTCACCTTCTAATACTGTTTGAGTTTGAAGGAATTTATTCGCGCGAAACCAATGTATAGGGTGAGTGAACTGGAGATTGAGTGATAATCTGCCAGGCCCAGGGTTAGGTGAGACTTATCTAAATTTAGTTTTTGATCAGAATTAATTTCCGATCGTTACAAGTTGATAGAGTTTTAGCTAAAACATTTTTTTGAAACATCGTATCTGAAATTTCAGAATCACCCACTACGAGGCGCGACTGAAGTCGCTCTTCTACAAGAAGCGTTTTGCCGAGCGGCTGGCAGAGCTGCGGCCACGTATCGCGGCCGTGGTCGAAGCTTCGAAAGAGCTGCAGCGTAGCCGACGGCTCAAGAAGCTTCTGGAACTGGTGTTGGCGTTCGGAAACTACATGAACCGCGGCCAGCGTGGCAACGCGCAGGGCTTCCGACTGGAGAGTCTGCGCAGGATCGGCGACACCAAGTCGAGCACGAGGAAACACATCACGCTGCTGCACTACATCGTGGAGCTGCTGGAGACCAAGTTCCCCGACGTGCTGAGGCTTGGCGAGGACTTGGGAAGCGTTCGAGATGCTGCCAAAGTCAGGTGGGTTGCAGACGTTTTTGGCTGCGGGGCTGCTGCGTGCTTGCTTGTTCTGTTCCAGTGATATGTGTTGGGACTGGTGTAGCAGCCTTTGATATCTCTGGGCAATTTATTTTGAATACTCATGTCTATAATCGAGCATACACTATGCACTGCATTTTACCAACTGGCGAGTGCGCTATGGTCACATTTATGTAAGAAATGCTTGATAAATCGTCTGTGTAGCAGTAATCTATATCCCTTACCTCGGACCGGCACTGTTTGCGTTGCACCAATCCCTTACATTTCACCGCTTGTTGGACAGCATGTCGGAACTGCAGAAAGACATGGCGCTGATCCGGACCGGCCTGAAGGACATCCAGAAGGAGCTGGACTTCCAGCGCAGTCGTCCGGCCGACTCCAGTGACCTGTTCGTGCCGACGATGAAGGAGTTCGCCGCCAAGGCCACCTACAAGTGCCGCCAGCTGGAGGATGAGTTCTCAGATATGCGGGCCAGGGTAAGTGGGTTCACTAATTGGGCCTCTTCGGGAGATGAAGAAAGCTCACTATGATCAAACGAATGATGTCAGTTTAGATGTGTCCTTTACCCATGTTGCTCAGCATACAATTTCAACCACGTTGTGACTTATGAGCATCCCTAACGATGGCTGAACCGTCGTTACTCGTACAAGCATCATATGAAACAATGACGAACTGTTCGTTTTCAGTTTGAGAAGGTGGTGCAGTTCTTCGGTGAAGAGCCGAACACCACCAACCCTGACGAGTTCTTCGGCATCTTCGACGCCTTCCTCACCTCGTTTGCCGCGGCGACCGAGGACAACATCAACGTCCGAAAGAAGAGGGAGGAGGAAGAGAAGAGGCTCCGACATGAACAGGAGGTAGGCGTTGGGTGCCACCTGGGTGATTTCATGAAACCCTTCCCAAGGGACTCGTAGACGTTCCTTTATTTGCTGTAATCATCTTTTCGTTTTTATGTGTGTCACACTAAACCGTCGCTCGAGTTACGCTTGCTCTCAGTGCGCTGGGTCTTATCGTCTCCTGTAGCTAACGCTCCGTTTTTCTGTCGTTTGCAGCTGAAGCAGATGACGCTACAAAGGCGCGGTAACCGGGAGTCGCAGCTGCGGCGCGACGGCGACAGTGACGCCAAGCAGGACCAGAACCGCGAGTTCGACGACCTCATCTCGGCGCTGCGCACCGGTGAGGTGTTCTCAGAGAGCTTCCGCTGCGCTAAGCGCAAAAAGAAGAGCCCGCCCAGTCTGGCGCGCCGCGAGAGTCGCTACGAGGAGAGTCGCGAGCGCGCCATTCGCATTGTGTAGCGCGCGAAACCGGGCCGTGCGCGGCGTGCTCCGCTCTAGTCTGCTGGTGCTTCGTTTCTTTGTGTGGTTCGGGAGGCCGCCGCCAGGGGCGCTGCGGTGTCCGGCGGCTGTGTGTGACAGGGGTGGGGTTCGGGAGGGAGGGAGGGAGGCCGGATGGGGTGCGTTCTGCCGACCAGGGACTGGACCTGACTCTGGCGGGGACGGTGCAGCCGGAGCTGCCTGTGGCCATCGAACGCCCCTGACGGGGATGGCAGGGACGCGGGCCCTCTGGGGCCGGCCGATGATGAGGCCTGTGGATCGGATAACGCTGCCAGGTGCTGTAGCTGTTGTGATGTTCGTGATGTTCATTCATGCAACGAATACATATGCATGTGTATGTGTGCGGAGTGCATGTGCTTACGCGCATGCGCTCTCATTCAATAGAAGCTGATGCGTTGTTTTGCCTCGTCAGGAAGCTCATCTATCTTATTGGTATGCCCTTTTGTAATTTTATGTGACCTGTTTACATATTTCTAGTGTCGCTCTGAATACAAACCTCATAGGTTCATCGGCTTCTTTGGCTAACTGTCGTGAACTAGTGAAGTTGTGAGAACGATGCAACGATACAGTACAGCATTCGCGTACCGATATTCGGCAACCCCATGTCAATTGGAACGTTATATTTGTAGACAGATACATGCGCGGTGCCGACAATGTCGGCAGAATGTCGGCCCGACATTCTCCAACATCGGAGGAGTCCTGATTCAAAGCATGTTGGCGGCTGGCGCTTTCTTTGGTATAGTTTTATCTCACCATCGCATGAACGCACATACGCATGAAGACTCATTTTAGCCCAAGACAGATTGCGTCCAGGGCACTAAAGAGTCGAAGCATCAGATTGCGTCGAAGCATCAGTCTTGCCACCCCTGCGCTCCGTATGTGCCCGTGAACCTAGTGATGAGCGCATAGCCGACCTCTGGCTGGTCGGTGGGCACCATATGGCCGCTGTTGCGGACCAGCACCTCATACAGGTTGTCCACCTGGCGCACGTAGCCGGCGATCTCGCCCCGCTCGCGCCAGATGACACGCTCGGCGTCCCGGTACTGCTCGGCGCCGTGCCACTCCATCGAGGCCAGCCACCGCTGCGTCAGCGGGTACGGCACACAAATGTCCAGCTGGCCGCTGTAGATGAGCACTCGATAGCCGGCGTCCAGGGCACTGGCCAACAGCGGCTTGGTCGTGTTCATCTCGTCACTGATCATGTAGTGGATCACGGCGTCGACAGCTTCGTTGTAGGGCAAGTTCCCCACGTGGATGGAAGCTCGCGTGGCCGGCAGTTTCAGGAAGTCGTTGAATGGGTCGTTTCCTGCGTCGTTCGGCTGCAGGTAGTTGTACTGGTTGGTGAATCCCGTTATGTTCTGGAAGAGTGTCGGGTAGGGAGAGACCGTGCCGATCAACACAGTGTCCCACAGTAGAAATGCTTCCGCCAGATCCCCCTGGTTGATCAGATCCACGGTTTGCGTGGCTACGTCGTGGAACTGTTCGCTTTGTTTGGCGTCAACCAATCCGACATTGTAGAAGTACTCACTGTAGTCCACCTGATTGATTGGATCGACGAATCCATCACCGATCGCCATGCCTTTCAGGTTTATTTTCACCTCGGCTGTTGGGTTTTCCACGTGAATCTTGTTGACGATTGCTGGCAGATACTTGCCTGCATACGACTCCCCGGACACGTAAAATTCATTGTCACGGAACTTCTCAAATGCGGTGAAGAACTGCGTAAGAGCCGAATACAGATCACGAGCCACGTCTTCCTCGTTCCTGGCAAAGCCTTGCTCGTCATAGGTAAAGCTGAATCCTGTGCCTGTGGGATTGTCGATATACAGCAGGTTGTGGGTATTGCTCCAGCTGAAGTTACGAGCAACCAGATTCAAATCAGTGTCGACACTGAATGGGCCATTTTCTGCAAACAGGCCGTAGAGACTTGAAGCGCCCGGGCCACCCTGTAGCCAGAGCAGAACTGGAGCCTCGAGCGGAGACGCCTGCTGACACTCGAAGAACCAGAAGAAGAGGTTCGAGTTGCGCTCCTTGTCGACGGTGATAAAGCCGGAGTGACTGGTGACATTGGCGCCGGCGCCGGGAAGGCCGAGCACCCTGCTCTGTTCGCGGGCCTGCTGCAGCTCCGCGGCCTCGATCAGCGGGGTCAGGAACAGCGGCTCGCCCGGGTCGGCGGAGCCGTGAGCCCTGCACACCAGCACCAGCGCCAGAAGCAGGGCTGCCAATGAGGGCGACACCATAACCACTGCTGCTCAGGTCACTCGCAGAGATCTACTGGCAGCGGCTCCACTTACCTGAACGGTTCCTGAACTCCGTGTGAGAAGTAACAGCTGTTTTAGTCCGTATCTGTCAAGGCCGGCTGACCTTCGTGGAAAGGTAGGTAGTAGGTACAACGATTCTAACTTACTGTTCTCTCTTTAAACCATATGAGTTTTTTTAATCGCTGATACGCGAAGGCTCTGTTACCTATCTGTCAATCAGAAACACAAGGACTAGAGTTGCAAAGTTTTCCCAATGGGCTGCTACCGGCACCGCCCCGCCCCACAAAAATTTTCTGGGATACCGGCATGCTACCACGCCCCAAGCAAAAAAAAAACGCCAAATTACCGGTATGGGCTTTGCCTGGCCAAGGTCTGGTCACTAAGGTTACAGTACCTATCTCTTTTCGCGACGGGCTTTCTGGCGATTGGCGAATGCACCAAATTTGACCAAATCTGCACCAAATCTCTTTTATAGCAAAAATCTTCATATCATGATTTTATTTCAGTGTTTTATTAGTAAATAATGTCTGATAGTTAAAACAAACAGGTATATAAGTAACTCTTCAACCCAAGATGATAACTTCTAAGAAACACAATTAACCTAATTTGACCAAATCTGCAACAAACCCGCATCTAATGTGCATCAAATCTGTACCAGATAGCCGTCGTGAGAAGGCCTAATATGAACCCGACTATACAAACAAATAGTCTTCGCACTATTCGTTTTGTAACCCATGTTTCATGTCATTGCTAGGTTAGATATAACATGCTTTGTGGCCAATTTTACATTACAAATTCAATGGTGTGGGTTAGGCGACCATAAGAGCCAGTTTAGGTTACGCTCTAGTGGAGGTTAGGTCAAGTTATTGTAAAAAAGGAAAATCATTACATTTCAAAGTTGATATTTTGCATAAAAAGGATACCTACCTACCTAGTTATTCGATGCAGCTCGCGACGGACAATCTAACGGTGGTCTTTGTTTTTCGTTAGGTACCTACGTGGGCTAGAACTGCTAAAATTGAGTTTGAACATTTGACTTAAACCATTTTGAGAACATAACTTTGCCAAAAAATGGAATTTCGTTTTTTAACCCTCGCCCGTATAGGGGGCGGGGCCGAACACCAGGGGCGTCGACACCGGTCCGACTTTTCCGACTAGTCGGACCACTTTTTCGACTAGGCGGTGCCCTGCTGTGGCTCGCGGGGGCCCCTGCTGCAGACCGCGGGGGCCCTACTGCGGCTCGGAGGGCCCTGCTAGAGACCGCGGGGGCCCTGCTGCGCCTCTGGGGCCCTGCTAGACACCGCGGGGCCCTGCTGCGGCCCGCGGGGTCCCCTTCTGCGGCCGCGGGGGGCCCCTGTTGGGGCTCTCGGGGGGCCCTGCTGCGGCCACGGGGGCCCCTGGGGGCCCCCACCGGTGGGGGCCCCCCGAGAAAAAGTCGGACCAGTTTTCCTTACGCGTCGACGCCGCTGCCGAACACCCTCTCTCGGTTTTTCGCAAATAACTCGCGTAAAAAGAGGCCGATCGCGACGAAACTTTCAGTACCCTCGAGTTAATCAATATAACACATTCTCTAAAAATTTCATGACCCAGACCCAAATGACCTTTGACCTGTGACCTACTTTTCGAGACCATGTTTAGCCGGAATCGTGATTCGGCGCATGTCGTCTCGCATTAGCCGCGCGTTTGCAGTCTTTTCGTGGTTTCAAGCGTTCAAACATGTGATATGATGTTGCCTGCATGCATTAAAGGGACTATCCCATGTTTAACCCTCGCCCATGTAGGGGGGGGGGGTTGGTGCAACCCCCCCCCCCCCCCTGAGGTTTTTCGGGAATAGTGCAAAAACGGCGGCGCGCAGCGCCGCCAAATTTTGGGTACCTTATGGGGCAAACCTTGCGCATCTTTTGATAAAAAAATTGACCGGGTCATGTCAGGTCACGGAGTTATGACGTCACAAAGGGAACAGCCTCCGGCCGGATTTTCACAAACTGAGTGCCAACGCCCGAGGTTTCCTGCCGGTGGTACGGACATCGGTTGATGGATCGTGATGAAACTTCCCATGCATGTTGGGGCAAGTATTGGCTATCATATGGTATAAGAAACTTGACCGGGTCAGGTCAGGCCACGGAGCTATGACGTCACAAGAGGAACAGCGTCCGGTACTATTTTTGAAAAGCGCCCGAACCACTATTTTGCTAATTCTTGTCACCTCAATGGGAATATGCAGCAATATTAGCTTCTATAGGGAGCAAATGGACCTCCCAAATCCAAAAATACAATCAGATTTCAAAAATTTAAATTTTGATTTTTCGAATTTATGCCGCCGACTGTGACCTTGCCGACTTCCGGCGCTCCCAACGCGCCATTTTTAGAGCTAGGGAAACGAAATACATACCAAACGATAGAGAATTGATCAAGGAACACGATAGTGAAGGTTTCAAGTCGATATCTCCTACCGTTTTGCCGCAATGGCCGCGGAAAGTTGAAAAAAAGTCTATTTTTCCGAAAATTTGACCTTTGACCGGTCAAAAGTAGGTCAAATGTTGACCTAGGACCAAAAAATATACCACCAATCGCGAGATCTCGGCGAGAGCAATCCGTTGGTCTTTTCCGCTAAGCTCTACAACGCTCCGTTTTCAAACGCCAAAGGGGGGGGGGGGTCGCACCAACCCCCCCCCCCCTGCATGGGTGAAGGTGGCAGATCGCCGTTTACGGGCGAGGGTTAACATGGGGTTTGAGTTGAGATAGCCAAGTTTGCGGCGAGGTTCAGAAACCACTATCTATCTAGGTTGCAACCCCCGCGGCCTCTTGGTGTTGAAGAAATTCGTTCCCTTCATTTGAAAATGGGCCTTGTACAAGGCCCGATCTTCAACATGGAGCGACCGTTAGTGTGACGTCACCTCGTTTAGTCATTCTGATTTAAATGGGTTTGTTCGTTGAAAAATCGCTTAAAACTTGGTCTGAACTTTATTGTGGTGCCTACAGAGTAAAAAGAATCAGCTTTATGACAGTAATGTGGCCTGGGGAAGGAGGTAATTTTGGGCTGTGACGTCACATATTTGAATGTTTGTGCTTGGAATATGGGAAGCCTAAGATGTTTAATGAAAAATAAATGCCAGAACCGTGTTCCTGGTCATCCAATCTATAAAGTCGGGCACAATTTAACTGGTTTTAACAACATTTTAGAAGGTGGGATAGTCCCTTTAAAGTGGATGTCAAGGTCACCTGAAGGTCAGGTCAGGTCATTGACCTTTGATGACCACGGCTCACTTTTTCGAGTTTCACATGTTTCTAGGCTGGTTTTTGGAGCTGAATTCGAATTTAGCAACCATCAGAACATTTACAAAGTATATTTAGCATGCCTTCGTAACATGTTACAAAGCTGTCAGAGTCGGATGACAGGTACTACGAATACCCGTCACGACCCCTAGATACTGGTTGACCTGACCTGACCTGGTTCGACCTGGCCTAAATGCATGAAGACATTATCTGTGATCAAAACCATCATGGTTTTCGTGATCAGCACCCTGAAAACCCCCATAGGTGCCACACTTTACGACGTTCTAACAGGTCCCGATTTTCCCGACTTTTGGGTCATTGACCTGACCTGGAAGGTCAACCAAGGACCGAGGACCTTGGCTTAAAATTGGGTATCATCGGCTTCCTCTCGTCACGGGCAACACGCTCGTTTTTCTGTGGAGGTATAGCTTGATCAGGGGCGAAACGGCAAGGGGGGTCCAACGCCCCCCCCCCCCCCCTTATACGTTCGCGGATGGGAAAAACACCAATACGGGCGCGGGTTAAGTTCGACCCACACTGCAAACTTCTTTTTGAACACAACACGAGATTTTCTAGCTGATTTATTGAGAAGACTGGTTAGCGCACATTGTATTGGATATATGAATAATATTTTCCAAATAAGTTTTAAACACCGATGATGTGCTGTTAGGTATACAAATCGCCGTGCGATGTATTAACACGCGCACTGCAGCGGGTCTGAGCCGAACACGAACTGCAGGGGGGGGGGTTGAAAACAACCCCCCCCCCCTGAGATCTCGAAAACGGCGCAACGTAGCGACAAGCGGTAAACGGCGTTGGATAGGTTGAGATGAGATCTACAAGAAATACTAAGATCATTTTTGGGTCAGGTCAAAAACGAGGTCACCAGAGGTCACCGAAGACAAAATGTTACGATTTTCACAACAGGAATTTCGCGGTAGTTTTTCTTGAATAACTTGTCTTGCACACAAGACAGAGGATCGATTCGAACGCCATCGTTCTTAGCTCGTCAAGGCGCATCGAATGATATATGATATGACCTCGAAAGGTCAAGTTGAAAAATTGGCCTCAGGTCAAGGTCATGACCTGACCGAAATAGGTCATGTTGCATATCATTCGATCCGCATTGACGAGAAAAACACGATAAACGTCGAACGGAGTCTCTATCTCTATTCAATCTCAAGTTATTGAAGAAAAACCGCTGGTGACCTCAGGTGACCTAAGATGACCTGGAGATCACCTTCCAAAGGTCATAAGTGATAGGTTTCGGTGAAATCACCAACAGGGACCTGTAATACTATGATCCTGAGCGTATTGAAGTCATAGGATGGCATTCAGAGTAAGTTGAAATTTCTCCCATTGACTTATAATGGGCCGGTCGCAAAAATGACCTGACCTTAGGTCATCGATATAAAAATTCCGAGATATACAAGTTGTAGCTCGTGATGACTTTACTATTTCCTGTGGGTTTCAAGATCATATCTCAACAACTGTGGGCTTGGTGGGATTGCAAACTTCGAACTTTACGTTTCGAGGTAGGGTCACTTGACCTGACCTGGTGACCTGACCATAGGTCACCTGGGGTCAAAATTTTTACTCAAGGTGTGCAAAAGTTGGGAGAACAGGTATGCAACATTTGGCGGCGCTACGCGCCGCCGTTTTCTCGCGATTTGCGAAAAACCACAGGGGGGTTGAAAACAACCCCCCCCCCTGCAGTGCGCGTGTTAACCCGCGCCGGGCCGGTGCTCTGAGATTCCGCGCCGGGCCGCGGGGGGTGTTTGAACACCCCCCCTTCTAACTTGGCTCCTGGGCCACGTAGCGACACGCGGTAAGCGGCAATCGAAAGAACGTCAAAATAAGGACGAAAACACTTGGGTCATTTTTTGGGTCAGGTCAAAGGTCAGGTCACCAGAGGTCACCAAAGGTAAAATGTTGACTATTTCAACATTTTGGAAACTGCCAACGGCTATCTCGGGAACCGATAGAGCTACAGCGCTGCAAAAAAAGCGCATTCGATAGCCCTTTTACAGACCTTTCTGAGTAATGTTCTCAGATTTGACCTCAGGTCAACAGTTTAGCCTCCAGAGGGCAAAAACTCCAAAAATAGCCGTTTTTACGAAAAACGGTTTTTCGGCAATAACTTTTGACTCAAAAGAGCTATGACATTACTTTTGCTAGCATCGTGTTCCTCTCGTCGAGACGCGTCGAATGAACTATAATTTGACCTTGAAAGGTCAACTTGAAAATTTGACCTCAGGTCAAGGTCATGACCTGACCGGAAAAGGTCATGTTGCATATCAGTCGATCCGCAACGTCGAGCCGAACACAACTAAGGCGTTTTCAGCGCTCTAGCACTCCTCTATCAGAAGTTATCATCGAAAAACTGTAAGATTCTGTTCGTGACCTGAGATGACCTCGGGGACATAACGAGGGGTCACAGTTGCCATTTTCTGGTTCAGTGTGTCTATTTTACCTACATCTCGATGTTTGAGAGTGTCTAGAATAGCGTTCGTGCAAAACAGACGCTTTTCAATTTTCTCCCATTGACTTATAATGGAGAGGCCGCAAAACTGACCTGACCTTAAGTCACCGATATCAAAATTCCGAGATATACATTTTTCAGATAGTGTTGCTCTAATCAATCGCTGAAAGTTTCGAGGCAATCGTTCAGTCGGTGTAGCTATGACGAGCATTCTTATTTTTTCTGAGGTGAGGTCACTTGGCGTGACCTGGTGACCTGACCTAAGGTGACCTGGGTCTGAAATTTTCACAACATGTGCGGAAAAGATGCACAAACAAGTGTGCCAAAAACGGCGGCGCTCCGCGCCGCCGTTTTTGAGATATCTGCGAAAAACAGCAAGGGGGGTGTTCAAACACCCCCCCGGCCCGGAGCGGGTTAACTATTTCAGTTATAATTCCTGACAAGTCGTCTACATATACCTACCTGAGGAATTGTAAATATAGGAAAATAAAATAGAATAGGTAGTTATACGAGCTGAGGAGAGTCTGGAAATATAGAAGCCATGTACCTAGAAACCAGTGTAGCGCCTGTCGGGGCGACTAACGGAGCGAGCGAGAGGGTGAGCCTTGCACATGCGAAATTTCGAGGGGGTACCTCCAACTGACTTGTGCACGGCACCCTACTAACCGGTCTCTAGCGATGTGCCAAATTTGAGCACAATCGACCCAGCCGTTCTCGAGATCGAAGCGGCACCTTGTACGTGCGCACGTGCAGAATGGGTCCCAACTGACTTGTGCACGGCACCCTACTAACTGGTCCCTAACCGTGTACCAAATTTGAGCGCCATCGGTCCACACGTTCTCGAGATCTGGAATCGATCCCTGTGACGTGCGCACGTGCAGCAGCACCCCAACTCTGGCACATGGATATGCAGTGCCCAGTGGGTGCCTACCTACATGCCAACTTTGAGCGCAATCGGCCAAGTAGTTACCGAGATATTGCAACAATTACAAAACTGACACCTCTTCGTTTTGCACGTGGCACGTGCATAAGGGGTCACCCACATGCATCGGGAATAGTCCAATACTTGGTAGAAGGAATGAAGCTACCCTACAAAAATTACCGCGTGTAAATCGGTCAAGTGGTTGCTGAGATATAAGGCTCGCAAAAGCGTCCGCACGGTCGGCCGGCCGCTCATACTCAGAAATTTCCGTTAATCTAAGGAAAGACTACGCTCGCTTCGCTCGCTCCGTAATAATTTTGATGAAAGTTGGTCGTCTATGAAATAAATTTGCGTCTACCAGTTTTCTCGGTAATTCAGCTATATAACAACTTATAGCAACTTATAGCAATTTATACACCAGTATAGCGCCTTTTGGGGCGACTAACGGAGCGAGCGAGGGGGTGAGTCTTGCACGTGCGAAATTTCGAGGGGGTACCTCCAACTGACTCGTGCACGGCACCCTACTGACCGGTTTCTAGCGATGTGCCAAATTTGAGCACAATCGGCCCAGCCGTTCTCGAGATCTGGGAGCGGCACCCTGCACGTGCGCACGTGCAAAATGGGTCCCAACTGACTTGTGCACGGCACCCCACTAACTGGTCCCTAACCGTGTACCAAATTTGAGCGCCATCGGTCCAGCCGTTCTCGAGATCTGGAAACGACCCCTGCACGTGCGCACGTGCAGCAGCACCCCAACTCTGGCACATGGATATGCAGTGCCTAGTGGGTGCCTACCTACATGCCAACTTTCAGCGCAATCGGCCAAGTAGTTACCGAGATATTGCAACAATTACAAAACTGACACCTCTTCGTTTTGCACGTGGCACGTGCATAAGGGGTCACCTATATGCATCGGGAATAGTCCAATACTTGGTAGAAGGAATGAAGCTACCCTACAAAAATTACCGCGTGTAAATCGGTCAAGTGGTTGCTGAGATATAAGCCTCGCAAAAGCGTCCGCACGGCCGGCCGGCCGCTCATACTCAGAAATTTCCGTTATCTAGGAAAGACTTCGCTCGCTTCGCTCGCTCCGTAATAACCAGTATAACGCCTTTTGGGGCGAGTAACGGAGCGAGCGAGAGGGTGAGCCTTGCACGTGCGAAATTTCGAGGGGGTACCTCCAACTGACTTGTGCACGGCACCCTACTAACCGATCTCTAGCGATGTGCCAAATTTGAGCACAATCGGCCCAACCGTTCTCGAGATCTGGAAGCGGCACCCTGCACGTGCGCACGTGCAGAATGGGTCCCAACTGACTTTTGCACGGCACCCTACTAATTGGTCCCTAACCGTGTACCAAATTTGAGCGACATCGGTCCAGCCGTTCTCGAGATCTGGAAACGACCCCTGCACGTGCGCACGTGCAGCAGCACCCCAACTCTGGCATATGGATATGCAGTGCCTAGTGGGTGCCTACCTACATGCCAACTTTCAGCGCAATCGGCCAAGTAGTTACCGAGATATTGCAACAATTACAAAACTGACACCTCTTCGTTTTGCGCGTGGCACGTGCAAAAGGGGTCACCCACATGCATCGGGAATAGTCCAATACTTGGTAGAAGGAATGAAGCTACCCTACAAAAATTACCCCGTGTAAATCGGTCAAGTGGTTGCTGAGATATAAGCCTCGCAAAAGCGTCCGCACGGCCGGCCGGCCGGCCGGCCGGCCGGCCGGCCGGCCGCTCATACTCAGAAATTTCCGTTAATCTAAGGAAAGACTACGCTCGCTTCGCTCGCTCCGTAACAACAGTGTTTTTATATACCTTGATAACAACCATAGATAACATGAACTACAGACCTGGATTGGACACTCGTTTTTGGCGCGAAAAATAAGAGGCCACTTTGGCCTCTTATTTTTAATGACGGATTTTCAATCAGCATTTTCAGAGGCTGATGTCTCAGCAACCGCTGGGCCGATTGGCCTGCGGTCTTCTTTGTTGGGTAGCCCCATCCTTTCTGCCCCGTGTTTCACTACTTATCATGCATTCAGGTGACCGTCGTGGCACGTGGCACGTGAAGAGTCGGGGTGTTCAAGTCGTTCTGCTGAAGTAACAATTTTGAGATGCCTATATCTCAGTAACCACTGCGGCGATTGACTTGCGGTAACTTTTGTAGAGTAGCTGTATCCCGTCTAACAAACATTGGATACTCTTGGTGCACGTGAGTGACCCCCGCTGCACGTGCAAAGTGCAAAAATCAGAAGAGGTGTTAAATCTGTTCCCCTTACAGTAACTCAGCAACTGATGGGGCGATTTCACTGAAACTTGGCGTGAATGCATCGGGAATAGTCCAATACTTGGTAGAAGGAATGAAGCTACCTTACAAAAATTACCGCGTGTAAATCGGTCAAGTGGTTGCTGAGATATAAGCGTGTAAATGCATCGGGAATAGTCCAATACTTGGTAGAAGGAATGAAGCTACCCTACAAAAATTACCGCGTGTAAATCGGTCAAGTGGTTGCTGAGATATAAGCCTAGAGTTGTAGAGGGGCTAAGTTGTTATAGAGGGGCAGTGCTCCACGGGTGTCATGTGCCTGCCGTATGTTATGCAGATGATTTATGCCTCATTTCCTGTAATGTTCACTCTCTTGGACATCTTCTTTCCCTTGTCGATGGCTTTGCATCGAAATGGAGACTAGAGTTTACATGTTCTGATCCTGACAAAACCAAGAGCCACTGTATTATCTTCGGAAATAATTTGTTGGTGAACACACCATCATGGTTTCTCGGTGACCAGAAGCTAAGAGTGGTCCACGAGACGGAGCATCTTGGCACTATCATGTCGTCTGACCTGCAGGCGAGGCAACATGTCAACCAGCGGATTAAACGTGCCCGTGGTTCCTTCTATGGTCTAACTCCTGCTGGTATATTCAACAAACGGTTGACACCTTCAGATAAAGCATTTTTATGGAACACTGTAGTAGCCCCCTCTCTAACATTCGGGATCTCATTTTCCCCACTCGGAACCACTGACATATGTGACCTTGAACGCTTTCAATCACGTCATATAAAGGCTACCCTTGGGCTTCCGCCACAGGCTCACCATACGGACCTTCTCGCTGCGCTGGGTGTGCCGAGTATTCAGGAGACGTTACGAGGCGTGGCATTGCGTGCCCTCTCAAATGCTATGAAGGATGAGCATAGGCTGTCCAGAGCTATGGTGCGGGGCATGGCTGTTCTAGCTACAGATCCTGGCCAGTTAGATGGGTCATTTTTACACTTTGTCTACATGATATGCAACTTGGACATCGGAACTGTGCTCAGGATAGCCTCGGGGCATATTGACACTGACATAGTCCGCCCGCAGATGGAGTCCAATGGGGTGGTTGACTCACTGCGCTTTTTAGCTGCGCACACAGACAGAATGTCGCGTCATTTGTTACGCTTGATTGTCATGCCACCTAGATGAAGCGTTTGAACATCATGTTTGCAAACCACCATGGTGATATATTCATTGTCTGATGCTCGACTGTTGTTATGTGTTGTTGGCTTTGTCACCGGTTGTGATGCCTAATAAATGTGATGATGATGATGATGATAGGCACCCACCGGTCAGTGCATATCCATATGCCATGGTTGGGGTGCTATTGCACGTGCGCACGTGCAGGGAGCCGCTTCCAGATCTCGAGAACGGCTGGACCGATTGCGCTCAAATTTGGTACACGATTAGAAACCTGCGAGTAGGGTGCCGTGCAAAAGTCAGTTGGGACCCATATTGCACGTGCGCACGTGCAGGGTGCCGCTTCCAGATATCGAGAACAGCTGGGCCGATTGCGCTCAAATTTGGCACCTCGCAAGAGACCAGTGAGTAGAGTGCTTGCACTGAGGAGGTTGTAGCTCGGCGCGTTCTCACGTGCGCACGTGCACACCCCTCTGTCATATCTCAGGAGCGGACTGACCGATTGCAATGAAATTTGGTGTGTGATTGGACGTTGAATGTGTATGAGTTTTTCTAAGTCGATGAAGGTGAGGTAATGCACGTGCGCACGTGCAGGAGTCACTTCCAGATGTCGAGAACGGCTGGACCGATTACGCTCAAATTTGTTACACGAATAGAGACCGGCGAGTAGGGTGCCGTGCGAAAGTCAGTTGGGACCCACATTGCACGTGCGCACGTGCAAGGTGCCGCTCCCACATCTGAAGAGCGGCTGTGTCGATTGCGCTCATATGTGGCACATCACAAGAGACCAGTAGGTAGGGTGCCGTGCATCAAGGAGCCTGAAGCTCTGCGCGTGCTCACGTGCGCACGTGCACACCCATCTTTCATATCTCAGGAAAGGACTGACCGATTACAATGAAATTTTGTGTGTGATTGGTTGCTGACCGTGTATGAGTTTTTATAAGTCGACGAAGTGTGGTAATACACGTGCCGCACGTACATACTGCACACCCCATATTTACAGCTAAAAACGGACAGGCCGATCTCAGTAAAAGCTGGTGTGCGATTGGGAAATAACAATGTGCATTTATTGTGTGCTTCAGAATGGGTTTGAATATGGACGTGCGCATGTGCACGTGCCCAACATTAACAGCTTGAAAACTGGAAGGCCGATTGCGA
Source organism: Amphibalanus amphitrite (assembly GCF_019059575.1). NCBI lineage: Eukaryota > Metazoa > Arthropoda > Thecostraca > Balanomorpha > Balanidae > Amphibalanus > Amphibalanus amphitrite. The sequence continues at coordinate 15,061 of NW_024882756.1, read as the reverse complement.
TCAAATTTGTCGTGCGATTAGGAGGTAAGATAACAAAGTGCATTGACTGTGTGCATAGAAAATAAGTGTGAGTATGCACAGCCTATTTTTAGAACTGAAAAACGAGCAGGCTGGTGGTGATCAGATTCGGGTCATAATCGATAGCGTAGCTCACCATAGACCCGGGAACAGGGGGGCAGCGGGGGCGCTTGCCCCCCAACTTGAGAGCCGAGGGGGCGGCGCCCCCTCAACATTGAGGCAGCGAGAAAAGATCTTTCCTCCCTTTTCCGGACTTTTTTCCTTCTTGTTTCCTTTATACATCTACACATCAACACATGGCATTTTCCTTGCCATCTGAATGGTTTCTGCTGATACAGTAGGTATCGATTTGACAACATCTGCTATTGTCATCCCGCTTTGATTTGGGCCTGATCTTTGCCATAAGTTTGGCAGGCCAGATTTTATACTGCACCAGCTTGAGTCAGCTTTGAGAAATACATAACGTACAACGGTGGTAAAATCGTTGCTATTAGGTATAGGTATAACACAGTTTACCCGCTCCGGATGTGATGGAGGGGTGTGGGGCAATGAGTGCACTGACGTGGCGCCCTCGGAGGGCCGGTATGGGATTAACCCGGCAGTTGCTGGGGTATTTCGCCACCCACCGTTTGCTGGGGGGGGGGGGGGGCGTTAAACGCCCCCAGCCGATAACTCGAGAACCAATAGGCGCAGCGATATGCACGAGGCGGCAAACGAAAGAGCGCGACGAGACGCTTCAGATGAGTACTTTAAAGTTGAATTTTGAGGTCACAGGTCAGGTCAAGGTCAGGTCAAACACCGGAAATCGGGCTTTCAGTAGCATGGACTTCAGGACTTCGCAATGGGCGCCTCTCGTCATAAACTCTGTCAAAACGGTGCACAATCCATCATACAAGGCTTCCAAGAGTGTCAGCTCCATGTAGGGGTCAGTCAAGCATAGGTCAGGGTCAAGGTCAGGTCAACCGGGTAGGCACATATCCCCGAAATTCAAAACTGATATTCGCAGCCTGTGACACATGTTTTATGGGTAATTTGGAGCGTAGAACACGATGGTGACATTATCTTTCTCATATGTGTAGGCACGAGTTTGGCTCAAAAAGTTCAATTTAAGAAATTCATGTATCATGGTCGTGAGGTAGTCACAAGAAAATGCCAAGATTCATTTCAAGATTTTGGAAAATGCGGAACAATAATCAATAATCGAAGATAGCCATTAGATTGCTCATGGTATTAGCAGTCTAATGGCGTTTACGGCATGTCTGTATATTTATTCTGTGATTTTATATGATTTTTTGAACATATGCCGTTTTTGGTCGAAAACTCAGAAATCATGACGTCACTAAAACCTCGATATCTCAAAAATTTTCCGACCGATATTTTTGAAACTTTGTCACAATAAACTGCAATCAATTCCCTACAGGTACCAAAAATTTGGCGCGCCTGCGGCGCGCCATTTTTATGCTATGACCCGGCGAAAAAAGTGGGGGCGTTTAACGCCCCCCCCCCCAGCAACTCGCGGGTTAAAGCTCAGCGACACTAAGGGCTTGTGTGGTGCCTTCGGTTATCGGTAGCACCCTCAGAATCACCGGCGTAGGGCCCTCAGAGCCGCCGGCAAGGGGCCTTTAGAGGCACTGGTGTGGGGCCGCCATGCAGGTGCCGGTGTGGGCGCTCAGAGGTGCTAGTGTGATTCTCTCAGAGGCGCCGATGAGGGTCCTTACAGGCGTTGCTGTGGATCCTCATAGACGCTGGTGTGGAGCCGTTACAGACGGGTGTGGGGCCTTTAGAGCTGCTGACGCGAACTCTCTACAAGCCGGCAGGGGGTCTCAGTGACCGGCAAGGGGACCCTCGCCGGCAGAAGAAGTCATGTGGGGTCCTTAGAGACCGGCCCTCATAGGCGCCGACGAGGGCCCCACAGTTGCCGTTATGGGGCCCTCAGAAAAATAAGTGTGGGACCATCACAGGCGGAAAATGCCCCTAGAACTGGCCCCTCATAGGCCGGTAAGACCTCTCAGAGGCCGGTAACGGGCTTTTGGAGATCACCGAGGTGTCCTTAAAGCCGCAAGAGGCCCTCAGACGCCGGCGTCGGACCCTTATGGAGATCTTAGTGTGGCTATTTAGGGCCTATGAGGTGCTCTGACGAGCCCCATGGGGTCCTTCTGAGTAGAAAATATGGCCATCGTTAACCCTCAGCGGTCAAATGGCGCCGCAGGGCCCCTCGGATCAGAGGGTTCCTTTTATCCCGATGGGGGGGGGGGGGTACGTGTCCCCTTAGACCGCTAGCTACGCCACTGTTTCATATGCATCATGTCAGGTATTTTAGGCTCGCCCCCCCAACTTGAAAATCGTTCCCGGGCCCCTGTAGCTCACTCAGGCTCGGGAGTGCGGACAGGTCAAATTTGAGTTATATACCTGACCTGACCGTACTCCCCAGCCTGAGCGAGCTACGTTATCGATTATGACCCGAATTTGATCACCACTAGCCTCTGCCCGTTTTTCAGCTCTAAAAATGGGTTGTGCACCTTCATATGTGCAAGCATACTCACAGCCATTTTGATGCACACAGTCAATGCACTTTGTTATCTTATCTCCTAATCGCACGACAAATTTGATCGCAATCGACCTTCCAGTGTTTTTAAGCTGTTAATGTTGGGCACGTGCACATGCGCTCGTCCATATTCACACCCATTCTGAAGCACACAATAAATGCACTTTGTTATTTCCCAATCGCACACCAGCTTTTACTGAGATCGGCCTGTCCGTTTTTAGCTGTAAATATGGGGTGTGCAGTATGTACGTGCGGCACGTGTATTACCACACTTCGTCGACTTGGAAAAACTCATACACGGTCAGCAACCAATCACACACCAAATTTCATTGTAATCGGCCAGTCCATTCCTGAGATATGAAGGATGGGTGTGCACGTGCGCACGTGAGCACGCGTAGAGCTTCAGGCTCCTTGATGCACGGCACCCTACCTACTGGTCTCTTGTGATGTGCCAAATATGAGCGCAATCGACACAGCCGTTCTTCAGATGTGAGAGCGGCACCTTGCACGTGCGCACGTGCAATGTTGGTCTCAACTTACTTTCGCACGGCACCCTACTCGCCGGTCTCTATTCGTGTAACAAATTTGAGCGCAATCGGTCCAGCCGTTCTGGACATCTGGAAGTGACTCCTGCACGTGCGCACGTGCATTACCTCACCTTCATCGACTTAGAAAAGCTCATACACATTCAGCATCCAATCACACACCACATTTCATTGCAATCGGTCAGTGATCCGTTCCTGAGATATGACAGGGGTGTGCACGTGCGCACGTGAGCACGCGCAGAGCTACAAACTCCTCGGTGCACGGCACTCTACTTACTGGTCTCTTGCAAGGTGCCAAATTTGAGCGCAATCGGCCCTGCCGTTCTCGAGATCTGGAAGCGGCACCTTGCACGTGCGGACGTGCAATGTGGGTCCCAACTTACTTTCGCACGGCACCCTACTCACCGATCTCTAATCGTGTAACAAATCTGAGCGCAATCGGTCCAGCCATTCTCGAGATCTGGAAGCGACCCCCTGCACGTGCGCACGCGCAATAACACCCCAACCATGGCATATGGATATGCACTGACCGGTGGGTGCCTACATGCACGCCAAGTTTCAGCGAATTCGCCCCATTAGTTGCTGAGTTACTGTAAGGGGAACAGATTTAACACCTCTTCTGATTTTTGCACTTTGCACGTGCAGCGGGGGTCACTCACGTGCACCAAGAGTATCCATGATGTTTGTTAGACGGGATACAGCTACTCTACAAAAGTTACCGCAAGTCAATCGCCCCAGTGGTTGCTGAGATATAGGCATCTCAAAATTGTTACTTCAGCAGAACGACTTGAACACCACGACTCTTCACGTGCCACGTGCCACGACGGTCACCTGAATGCATCATGAGTAGTGAATTACGGGGCAGAAAGGATGGGGCTACCCAACAAAGAAGACCGCAGGCCAATCGGCCCAGCGGTTGCTGAGATATCGGCCTCTCAAAATGCTGATTGAAAATCAGTCATTAGAAATAAGAGGCCAAAGTGGCCTCTTATTTTTCGCGCCAAAAACGAGTGTCCAATCCAGGTAGTTCATGTTATCTATGTAACAACTTATAGCAACTTTCGTGCTGTGTCCACAGAGACGTTTACAGTGAGGGTCGAACTTAGGAAAAAAAACGAACTATATCAGGCTTAACTTTTGCATGCCGATGGTTGTCGTTAGTTCTAACATGCATTTCGGTTTATCTACATTTGAAAATTATTTATTTTTACGGTACCTTTTATAACCCAGAAATCACTTTACCGCATTTTCGAGGTCAAAAATGTTCAATCTCAAATTTTTAAAAATCCTGGATAGCAGTTTTGTGACCTGTTCAATGTTCATTTTACATCCTTTGGTGTTTAACATTGTACTCTATCTTCAAAACTATAGGCACGGAATATATAGTCCACATTCCGTTCTATAGGCATGTAAACTCTTTCGGCAAAACTTTATTTTGTCGAAAATCGCAGAACATGACTTTACTCTGACGTCATTTTTGGCCAAACTATCAAAGGCTCTAGGAAAAATGGCCACGATGTGCAAACTTGATACCCGAAGCTATCCGGAAAGTTTGGTGACGATATGTGCAATACCAACTTCAGGAGAAATCGACTGATAAGAAGAGGGGGTCGTTTCGCCTCCCCCCAATGGGGCGCGGGTTGAATAAAAATGTCACCACTGAAAGGTAAATTGTACGTTTCCTCATCTGACTGTGACCGACAATATTCGAGATACGTCGCAGTTGATGATAAAATAAAATAGGTACAATTTAGGTTGCAATTTAGGTAGGTATAGTAGCCAGTAGGAGGTAAAAAAGCAATCGTGATAGCCTGCAAAGAGCCTGCAATTGCATGCTGCCAAGAGATTTTATCAATTCAGGTAACCCACCATGCAAAGGTTCTAAATACCTGATTACCCATATAGTCCATACTCTTATTTGTTCAATAGATCGAGAACCTTTCAGAGAAAGATTGAGAACGAGCGTTCAATCGATTGAGAACAATGCTATTGAGAACGTTTGTTTTTATCTGAGAGAAGCAAAATTGCCACCGTCGCATTCCTCTCAGTTAGATGGGTCTGGGAGTGCGGCGCCATTTAAGTCCTATGCCTACGTTATCAAAAGAAATCAGCAAGGGTCGGATATTCGCATTTCGCTTCATCTGCCCTCGGGCGGCAAAACGTAATTACAAAAAAAAAATTGAGGAAGTGCTGAGTAAGTACCTACCTTTTTAGTAGGCAGTGTGCATAAAATCATAAATGCATTGTGTAGGTGCGCTTTGTGCATTCAAACAGGTGAGGCAGCTCTTCGAAATTACTAGGAATATTTCTTATTATTGCTGTTATTTTAACACATCCTCGAAATTTTCCTTCATTTTCTAGGCAATTCAACTACCTAAGAGAAGAACTAAACAATTAACTAACTAAAGGTAGGCAAGCATCAACTTTCGGTCCTGCGATATCAAACAAAGTGTGCCTTGGTGCCATAGAGACGCTAACGTTCGACAAGGGCTTCTGACTCAACAACTGCGCAGTGGTCCGTTGAACAACGCTGAAGGCGTTTTTTTTTTTCTCTCCGATAGCTCCACTCTCCCCTGAACATTCTCTGAGGTCATCGTGTCTATATATACTCTGCAGTCTGCACTCTGAGACGGCTTTGGACCGACTAGGAATCCCCCTTCCCCCCCTCCCTCCTCCGAACCGGGGTGGCCACCGGCCCCGTATCGGCGCGGGGTACACGGCGTCGGTGTAGCGCCGAGCTGATCCTCCAATCGGCCCACCCGGTGGCCCCTAATCGTGCCGCTAATCCGGCCGGTAAGCCGTTTAGGGCGGCGCGCGGTCCGATCAGCGGACCGGGCTGGTCTCTGTGCTGGCCCACTGGACTGTAAACGGTCCCGGCGGTGACGGCCGGCGGCCGGCGGACCACCCCACAGCCGCCTCGCCTTTGAAATGGGGCGGCGCCTCCGGCACCCGGACGAGCCTGATTGGTCGGCGGTGTCTGGGGAGGGGGAGGGGTGGGGAGGGGGAGCAGGTGGTGGTGGACCGATCAGGCCGGGTGGCGCGGGACTGGGTCGAATGGGATTCGGGAGCATGGCTTTATTCTTTGCAGCACACTGGGATCCAGCTACGGTAGTCGCTATTGAGACTGGACCAAGGACTGGTGACATGTGATTAGGTCACAAGTCACATGTTTTACTTACATCAGTTCATATGTTGAAAGGCCTGGGGATGACTACGCTTTGACCATGGTGCTACCTTTTGGGTTGTTTATTTGTGTTTTTGTTCATGCTGTCACACACTGCAGAGCCAACGGGTGCATACGTAAATAGCGGGAACCCTCATCATGGCGGTTCTGAGCTGCTAATAAAAATGTTAAAAAACAAGTCACTCACACATATTCCAAATTCCGGGATGGGTGGACTTTAGCGTATTTCGTCTTTCGGTGGACTTGAAAACTACGCATGCTGGGAGGATGACTTTTAGATGGCAGCACACGTCAGGTAGGTAGCAAGAAAATATCAACTGGCCGCTGTCCTATGCCGGTTAGTTTTGATGTGGTAGCCGGTCGAATTTGGGTGCAAAAAAGCGTTTCGGTGGACTGTACTTTTAGGTGGACATATTTTTTTTTGTCTTGAGATAACGGTATAAGTGGACATTTTTTTTTTGCTTTGAAATGTAGTGCATAGGTGGACGTACATTTTTGTTTTTAAATTGCACTTTAAGTTGACATATTTTTTACGTGCTTTATTACAAGCGAGCCAGCGGAGCGAGCGAAGCAAGCTTTCGTAGAATGGCGGAAAATTCTGAGTACCTATGAGCAACTTGGCAATGTATTTCAATGCGTCAACGACCAACGTTGAAGTGTACTACACGTGCGCACGTGGAGGGTGCCGCTTCCAGATCTCAGGAACGGCTGGACCGATTGTGCTCAGATTTGATACACCGATAGCGACCGGTTGGCAGGGTGCCGTGCAAAAGTCAGTTGGAAATACCCCCACTCAGTTTCGCACTTGCAGGGCTCATCCTTTTGCTCGCTCGCGTATCGCCCCGAAAGGCGTCTTACTGGTTCATTAACCCGCTCGGCGTTTTCACGCCCCCCCCCCCCAGGTTTTCGCTGACATCTCAAAAACGGTTTGGTACAGCTTATTATACGTCTTTTCCGTACAGGCTTTGAAAATTTTAGCTCCAGGTCATCAAAGGTCAGGTCACCAGGTCAAGTTAAGTGACCCAACCCCCGAAAATAAATTCAAACACGCGCCCTGACCATAAGATACACGGCCCCACGGCCCCAGAGTTGGGGGGGGGGCAAGCTGCCCCTACTGCCCCCTCCCCGGTTCCCGCGCCTATGTTTGAGGTCACATTATTCATCATTCGACGCGTCTTGATGAGAGAAATGCAATGGTGTTTGAAATGTAGACGGGTCCCGCCTCGCCAACCCGGCTCCGACACACAACCTTCACAGACGAGCTTGTATTCCACAACCGCCGCTCGCGCCGGCCAACCAGGACTCTCTGAACATGCGAGCGACAACAAACCGAAGAGACATCGGAAATTAAGGTACTAGGGCTGCAACTAAACAGAAAATAAAGGAACAGCGCCGTAAGTTATTATGACAATATAAAATAAATACTTAAGTGACGTGAATTAATCAGATATAAAATCGGACAAGTGACATCGCAGAAAACAATAAGAAACAGAAGAGAAGCCGGTACGAAATCAAACGGTGCGAATAAATCGACCGACTATACCCGACCCTCTTAACGAAAAGAAGCGAACATCGGCAACAAGCAACATTAAATTCGGAGATAGCACATATCAAAAGGCAGAAGGCGACGCAACACAACGGCGCGTGGCACTCCGTCCGAGCGCGGCACTCAGGCCACGGCAGTGAGCGGCACTCATGGCAGAGCGCAGCAATCACCACGCTGCGCGCGGCAGCCACCGTCCGAATACGGCACGCTCAACAGCGCGGCGCGCGGCACCCACCGCGTACGCAGCGCTCGGCAAAATCACTGCACAGTGCGCGGCGCCATCACTGCAGCGCACGGCATCGCGCAGGTCGCGGCACCCTCGCCGCGGCCACGATCACGGGACCACGGAGGGCCCAGCCACGGGAAGCACGGCCGCAGAGCACGACCGCAGAGCACGGCCGCAGAGCACGGCCGCTGGCAGCTCGGCCGCGGAGCTCAGCAGCGGGCAGCTTGGCCGCAGACGTCGCAACCGTGGAGCACGGCCGCGGACAGCACAGCCACGACAAAACTGTGAACAGAACGCATGAAAATAACCATGTCCTTTAGCACCGCTCAGCACTCCATTGAGACCACGCTGGACAGATTCGCCGATTTGAGGCGCTGGATGGCTGCATGCCATGTCGATCGGCGCGTTCCGTCAACAGAACAGCCAGACGGGCGTCCCCAACCAGCTTGCCACGACATTACTAAACAATTCGCCAGCAACGACCACAGCAAAATCGCAGTAAAAATTATCAGTTAGCAGCTGATCACGCGGCTCACATCACAAACGATGCACGATGAACACATATTTACAAAGACCTTAATTAGGGACAGAATCGGTTAGGCGGTCTCGACGCTCTCTCAGAGCACTGCAGGGCCGGCACCGGAGCTACTGACCTCTGTGCGTCGGTAGACACAGCAGCAGCTTGCCAGCCAGGAACCTCCCGGGCAGCGTCGACCACGCCAGACGGCGCAGGACTCGCCGGAGGAAACTCGTCGCCGGCGGGGTCGGCGGGAGCCGCGAATCGTTCGGCCCCCAATGGCGAGACCGCGACATGTACGAGTCGCCGCCCAGCGCCGCATACCGCGGCGGCGACGGAGACCGCGGACACGGCGGCTGTGCGCCATCGTCAGAGCCGGGCGACATCACTGCAGATCTGGGGACTGACGTGTCCGGGGCCGCGACTGGCGGCCCCGTCTGGGGTGCGCGTGGGCAACGACGGGCCGTATGGTTGCCCGTGTCAGTCATGAACACGTGACTCGGAGATAAGGTGAGGCGGGTATGGCGCTCAGCGCAGCCTTCGTCGGCTAAATGTGGACGCCATTCGACTACTGCGCCGCCATCGTCGGACTTACGCTGCGACACCCTGCTCGCCTGGGCCTACTTCCCTCCACTGGGACTGCTGGTGAAACAGCTAACCGGTGTTTAGTCAGTCAGTTCAGAGTCAGCCACTCGCCAAGGAGCTCTAACTCGCAACAACTACTCGCACTCCCATTACGAGAGGCGCAGTTCTGATTCGTGGTCGGTTCGTGGTCGTCAGGAATATCTACAAGCATCGTGCACGTGCGGCTCTTTTTCAGACGGCCAGTTCGTATATCGGAACTTAACGTTCAAAACAAGATATGTACTCCGTAACGGGAATGGTATATATGAACATCACAAATAGCACATAGCAATGCCAGTGACAAACATCTCTGGGCAAGCCGGTTTCGCGGAAACTCAAACCAGTGGCGGCATTCCGGTGACATCGCCGGACCTCGGTGCGGCAATGAACAATCAGTGACAATGGCCAACAATCAGTGACAATGGCCCGGCGCGGCCGTCCATTCGGCCAGCCACGCGGCTCCTCCCTACCTCCCTCAGATCGGCCGGCCTGGCCTGGTCCGGAGGGATGGGCGGGCGGCGCCCTCGGTCCACCTGTCCGTCACCGGAGCGTCAGGGCAGCGCGGCCAATTGAACGCTACGCCGGTGTCGCCGCGTTGGCCGAAAATCCATCACACTTGTGGCGTGTGCCAGTCGTCCGTAGCGGCGCGGCGGCCGACTCGCACGGCGGCGGCCGGGGCCGGCGGCGGCCCCGTCCGTTTAACGGAAAGTTACGCGAAACACTAATGCTAAAAACGGAGGAATCAGTGCAGAGCTTGCCATTCGCATTCTTGCACCACTGCTGGGTCAATGTGCATGCCTGTGAATCAAGAGATATAATATCAACGTTTGTTCCAGAACACATCTTTCCATTCATGTAGAACGGATCATAGAGGTCTTATATACATAGAGATGCCCTGACGCTTATTATCCTGCCGTTTCATTGGAGGAATTCAAGTTAGGGAATGTGAGCTGAAACATCGTGCGAGCTTGATTTCACGACTTTTAACTGACAAATTTAGCTTTACTTTGGATTTATTTCCCCGAAGGAGGTTTCCGAAAACGAAATAGGGTACGACTTTACTGAAATATTTTGACGACAGTGATGGTCGATGACCTTTGAACATCTCATTTTACTCGTTTTCTACCAAGGAGAATGCTGATACCATCGATCACGAGTGTAAAGCAGTCAGACGGCAGAAAATAAAGTGTTTCGACATTGGATGGGCATCTTCATGTAGATAAAATATCTATGGAACGAATGACTTAGAGATAATGCAGGCAATTACACCAGAACAAGAGACACAAAGTAAACAAGCTGATAATTATTCACTGGACCCACCAACGATAAATTCACAACCAGATTGACTAACCAGTCACACTAACGCCTTGACATACCTAGAATGTACTGTACATTGCAACCCGGGTCACATTTTGTTATACGATCTACAAGTTCCGATGATGAAGTTCGTTCAGCATGTGAATTCAACTACGCAATTTAACCCTCGCCCGCACATGCCACTTTCCCATCCTAGAACGCACATGGGGGGGGGGGGGGGTTGCCACCCCCGCGCCATTTCGTTCCTGCTGGAGATAGAGCTTCGCGGTAAAGACTAAAAAGATTTTTTTGGGAAGAGACGAATCCAATGATACACAGTTTTACCTTCTCAGGTCAGTCAGTGACCTTCCAGGTCAGGTCAAACAAAAAATGTTGCTGTTTGGGGTCACCGTTGGATATCAAGTGCGCTGCTTATCATATACCGATGACGCTGACGTATTGTGGTGCCAAGCCAGCAAGAACCTCTTTGTTACACTATCCGACTAGGTTTTGGCTGGCTGAGGCCATTTCAGGTCAAGTTAGGTCAAGGTCACTGATATGTGTTTGTATGTCTGTGGGTTTGTGTGTCTGTACAACCTAGGTCATCTAAAAACATTGCGTTTTAGGCAAGCTGAATTTACTTTTCGTGAAGTTCTTTGACTGTATTTTTGGTAAATGTTCGAGAGAAAACGTACTGTGCCGTGGAGGAGACGGCAGCGATCGGCGGGCTCAGCCGAGCCTCGCCGCCCACGTGGTGTACTGGGGCCCGCGTGGTCATCTGGGGCACATGTGTGCGATGACCGGCCCGACGCGCCGGGCCGGCCGCCGCCGGCCGGCTCGGCAGTTCGCGACGCGACGACGACGGCGACGCGGCTCCGCCGGCGCAACGGCGACGGCGTCGTACGATACGATTAACGTGCATTGTGTGGTGAATATTCAAGAAATAGACATTCACCAAAGAACTCTTTTGGTCCTCCAGTTAATGAAACGATTCGATCAGATACGCAATTATTAGTGAACTCGACGATTACACGAACACTTTGGTCTGCCGTGCTGGATCAGAGTGAACGATCACGATTCACACGAACATTTTGGTCCTCCGGGCCGGATGTATGTGAACTAGTGAGTGAATGGACGTACAGTCCGGACGCGAGTGCAGTGAAGGAGTGATGTCAGACGCAAAATCCGACGCGAAATCGAACGCCAGGTCGGACGCAAGGGCGGTCGCACAGTGTGACGCGAAATCTACGCGCAGCTCGCGGACATGCCATACCCGCAGCGAGACCTTCGGCAGCGCAGCGTCGTCCACCATCAGCGCAGCCCGCCGCCGAGCCGCGCTGAGCAAACTCGCAGCGGAGCAGGGCCAGCGAGCGGCCGCAGCAAAGGTGGAGCTGGCACGGCAAGAGGCGGAGACGCAGGCGGAGCGGGCGCGTCGCGAGGCGGAGACGCAGGCGGAGCGGGCACGGCAGGAGGCGGAGACGCAGGCGGAGCGGGCGCGGTAAGAGGCGGAACTGGCACGACAGCGGGCAGCTCTCGAAGCTCAACAGCTCGCCGACGAAGCGGAACGCCGTCAGCTGGAGCTGGAGCTGCTCGAGGAGGAGGAGTATGATCACCAGCCATCTGCCGTCGACCGTCAGGCTCTAGCTCGGCCTGCTGCCGCAGCTCCAAGTGAGCCAGCCGCCCAGCTGCGTGAGCCGCTGCAGCCGGGTGACAGGTCCTCACGCACCCGGGACTGGGTGGAGCAGTCCTCCCAGTACGGACAACTGGTGAGCGCGCAGCCATACGACGACCGTCACCAGCAGGAAGCACGACGTCCGCTACAGCCCGTGAGACAGCAAACGACTCCACAGCTGCCTCGAGTGACCCTGGATAAGTTCAGCGGCTCCGCTCTGGAATGGCCGAGATGGATCGCGCTGTTCAGGGCTCTAGTGCACGATCGAGACGACCTGACTGACGTCGAGCGCCTGACCTATCTCCAGGCTCATCTCACCGGGCCGGCCAAGGAATCAGTGCGCGGTATGTTGTGCGACTCTTCTCTGTACGGTGAGGCTATGCGTGAGCTAGAGGAGGAGTTCGGTGACCCTGCACGGGTCATTCACGCGACGATGAAAAAACTGCTCGATTCGCGGCCGGTGAAAGATGGTGATATGTCGGCTGTGACAGAGCTGTCACGTGACCTTCGCACCGCGGTTCGTGTGCTACAGTGCCTTCACTACGACGCGGACATCTCGGCTGCCACCAATGTAACAGCCGTGATCTCCAAGCTTCCTGCTGCGCTGGCTTTGAAATGGGGCGAGCACTCTGTGCACAACGGACTCGTCCGCCCCACGCTCCCCGACCTGGACAGCTGGCTGCGCGGCTACGTGGCTGCTGGGCGTGCGTCCCTGACCCTGACGGGCCACCAGCAATCCAAGGCCGAGGTCAACAGTGGGGAGAGCCGGCAGCGGCGTGTTTACGCGACTGCGCTAGCGCCGGCCGCGCCCCGAGAGGTCGTAAAACAGAAAATTAGTGCAATAAAGGCAGCGCCGGTCGCGAGTGAGGACGCATGTGTATTCTGTCAGGGGACACACGTCGTAGAGCGCTGTGACAGGTTCCTACAGCTGACAGCGAGCGAGAGAGCAGAGGTTGCCGGTTGTAACGGACTCTGCTTCAATTGTCTCGCGCGAGGTCACATCAGCGCCGCGTGCCCGTCCGGTACAAACTGTGGACACGAGAACTGTGGAAAACGTCACCACACGCTTCTGCACAACGGAGGCCGTGTGTTTCCACGGCGCAGTGCTGCCGGCAGCGCGCCGTCACCAGTGAAACATGTCGGCACTGCGGTGGTCGAGCCACCCTGTAAGGTGCTGCTGCAGACACTGCCGATAACGGTGCATGGTCCTGCTGGGCGCTGCACGACCCACGCGCTTCTCGACCTCGGGAGCCAGGTAACGCTGGTGACCGAAGGCCTGAGCGACCGTCTCGGCATCTCTGGACCCATTGACAGTTCGGTCCTGAGTACCATAAACGGAAGTGAAACTCAGATCATGCCGTGTGTCCTTCGTGATCGAGCCTGTCAGCAGCGGTGGCACACGTCACGAAATACGGAACGCCCAAACGACGCCGACGCTGAGTGTGTCAAATCACGCCATGGACTGGTCACGGGAGAAGGGCAAATGGCCTCATCTCGCTGACCTGGATCTGCCGAGTGCGACTCGAGGTCCAGTAGAAGTACTTCTGGGCGCTGACGTCATAGAACTGATCGTGGCACGTGAGGTGATCGACGGACCACCGGGTGCGCCGTGCGCCGTGAGAACACTGCTCGGCTGGACGGTCACCGGCCGCGCGCCGTACCAGAACCTGCCAGTCAACAAGGACGTGCACCATATCCGTGTCAGCGAGGAAACCCAGGACGCTTCGGAAGTGACTCGATGGCAAAACGTGCCAGGGTCACTGAACTCATCGAACATAGGCAGCCGAGGCTGCTCGGTGGCTGAGGTGGCACCGGGCGAAGAGTGGGGCCAAGGTCGCGCCGTCCTGTCGCGCCGTCCTCAGGACCGGCCCGCCGCGCCGCCCCGCCCGACAGAGCGCCCGAGAGACGAGGAAACGGCCGAAATGAGAGCACCAGCCTGCGTCATCAGGGGAGCTGAGCCGGCCATAAACCCCAGCCGGTTCTCATCGTGGCTCAGGCTGCTGCGTGTGACAGCGTGGGTGCGCAGGTTCGCTTACAACAGCCGCAGCCGGGCAGCAGCTGATCGGCGGACGGGACCGCTGACTGCTGAAGAGCTGAGAGAAGCTGAGCGCGTCTGGCTGCTCAGCACACAGGCCGAGCATTTCGGCGATGATATCGCCGCTCTCCAGCACGGAAGGCGGCTTCCCCCGAACAGCCAGCTGCACCGGCTTAACCCCTTCCTGGACTCGAGCGGCCTTCTAAGAGTCGGGGGCCAGCTGCGCCACGCTCAGCTAGACTTCAAGGTCAAGCACCGGGTGATTCTACCTGCACGCGGAGACATCACTCGGCTGATAGTCACCGATCGACACAAGAAGCTCTCCCATTCTGGCGCAGAGCACGTTTTGACTCACCTGCGGCACCAATTCTGGGTCATCAGTGGCAGGGCCGCTGCGGAGCGGTACACACCTGCCTGCATGCCGTGCCGGAAACGGTCAGCCCAGCCAGCGCCGACCGCGACGAGTGACCTACAGCCTTCCAAGTGGGCAAGCGGCCCGGGCCGCACCTCCGGACGCTCACCACACGGGTAGTGACGCGCAGACCCGGCAGACGTGCAGCTCGACGAATTAGCGCTGGTGACAAAGGACAACCTGCCTCGCGGGCACGGCTATTGGAGCGAGTGGTGACCGTGTTCCCTGCGCCGACAGCGAGTGCATGTGGTCAAAGTGTTAGTGGCCACCGCCACTGGTCGGAAATTCGGAATAGGCGGTCGGTCTCTGGTCTCTGCCGTCTCGAGCGCGACGGTGACGGACAGTAATGGACTCAGAGTGGTAATGTGCGCGTGTGAGACGACTGAGGTGAGTCGTTTACGACCCTCTGTGCCGCCGGCGAGTAGTGTCGGAGTCTGGCCA